>NW_006921737.1:942749-974433 GCF_000298275.1 Orycteropus afer afer | reverse complement strand
AACCTTCCTTCCAAGGAGTGGCTGGTGGGTTTGAACCGCCAGCCGTCTGGTTAGCAGGCAAGTGTCTTAGCCACTATGCTACCAGAGCTCCCTTTGAAGCATATGCTTAAACTTAATCATTCTTGATTCAGGGCTGTGAGACGGTGGCTCAGATTGTTCCTGAGATATGACCTCTCATCTGAGTGTCTGTGGCACTTTCTGCTCTCTTGCTCCAGCACCGTGACTTTCCACCTTGTGTTATGGGCCAAGGAGATATTCTTGAGGTTCTTTGCATTCTTATTAATTGAGAACACTTAGACTTTGTGATTTCATGTTTACAATAATCAGAAAAATTTAAAAAGCCCTTCCTGGGTCACTGAGATAACCCAATTATATCAGGGTCTAGCCACACAGCCTAACTGCCCCCTATTTGTATGTGAAATTCTGATGAATTTGGAGCCAGGTAAACCCCACTAAAGAGAAAAATACAGAGCTGGACTAAGTATGGAACAAATGGGATAGCATCAAAACCTTTGCTTTTGAGTCAGTTCTGACTCACAGTGACCCCATATGTTTCAGAGTAGTACTGGTCGAAGGGTTTCCTTGGCTATAATCTTTACAGATGCAGATTGCCAGGACCTTCTTCCATGGGGCCACTGGGTGGGTTCTAACCACCAACCTTTAGCTTAGTAGTTGAGCGTAAACTGTTTGCACCACCCAGAGACCATTGGTGCCATCAAGTGAATGCCAAATGATATCACAGAGCACTGTTAAGTGAAGGCTGCAGTGGTGGTTCCAGCAGAGAACCCAGGCACAAGAATAGCATCATCACGCTGCACCTTATAGCCTACTCGTGTGTACTTGCAAGCCTTGGCCAAGAGCGTGCGAGCATTTCAGGTCTGGAAAAGTGGTATCAGTCTTGTTACATTAGTGTTGTTAATCTGACTTTACTGTTTGAGTAATTTTATTTGTACTTACTTGTAAATTTTTTTGGTCTGCATAATTGTAAATGCTAAAAAAAGTTTATTCATAGTTTTATGTTTGTACATCTTAAGAAACTGTAATGAATGATACATAATAATTGAATAAAAGTAATTCGGTTTAAATTTTAAAATTAAATAAAAATTACATTAGTCAGGGGGATCTGGCAGAGCTATTTTTTTTTTTTTTCTTTTTTTCCCCTTTAGAGGAAACCCTCTAGTACCTGAGTTTGAAAGACTCCAGTTCAAGAATCTAAGCTCTTTGAGGACAGGCAAAGGTTTTGTGTCATATCTGTATCCTATATGGTTCCTTTTTACTTGTGGGACACTTTAGGAAGATTCATTGATTTGAAATGAGGAGTTCATTTACATCATTAGTTTTCTATCTTAATGAGGTCCTGTCTGTAGGTGCAGCCAACACTAATTTTCCACGTTAATAATTTGTGTTTTTTTTGGGTGGGGGGGTGATGCATTTTTCTTATTGATGTTTGCTTAAGATAACTTAGATTTGCATGACTTAACTAATTACCAGAATCGAAGTAGCTGGAAGCAGCCTGAAGCTTATTTTCCACAAGTAACTCATCTGCCCAAAGACAACTGAGGGCTTTACTGTAGCAAAAAGGTGAGGTTGAACTTGGACTTTAGTGACTCCCAAGACTACTTGTACCATCGTTGCTCAATATTCATTCATTCATTTATTAACTTTTTATTATGAGGATTTTAAAGATAGGCAAAAGTAGAGAGAATTGTATTGTGGACTCCCATTTACCCATCACCAGCTTCAACAAGGATCAACTCATGGCCACTCTGGTTTCCTCTGTACCCTTATCCGCTTTCCCCAGCCCAGGTTAATTTTGAAGTCGATCCCAAACATCATACGATTGTATCTATAAATATTCCTGTGATTGTCACTTAAAGATAAGGACTCCTTTAGTAAACATATCTTTGTTATTATTGTTAGTTGCCATCAAGTTAGCTCCGACTCATGGCGACCTTACGTATAACAGAATGAAATGTTGCCCAGTCGTGTACCATCTTGTTCCTATGTTTAAATCTATTATTTTAGTTACTGTGTCAATTCATCTCATTGAAGGTTTTTCTCATTTCCACTGACCCTCTACTTTACGAAACTTATCCTTTGCTGATGATGGGTCTTTCCTGATGATGGATCCAAAGTAAACAAATCGAAGCCTCACCATCCTCCCTTCCAAGGAGCATTCTGGTTGTATTTCTTCTAGGGCTTTCGAAAGTTGACAGTAATTCTTTAATATCATCAAACATCCAGGCATTGTTCAAATTTCCAATGGTTTTAAAATGGCGTAAGAACTTTTTCTTCTTAAATTTCATTTTTTTTGAACCAAGATTCAAATAAATTTCACACATTATAATTGGTTGCTGTGTCATTCATGTCTCCTTTAAACTGCAGGTCCCCTTCCAATTATTTTTTCCTCTGTAATTTATTTGTTGAGGAAAGTGGATACTTTCTCCTGTAGAGGTATTTATTTACTTTTGAACAGGTCATACATGCACATGGTATAAAATTCAAAAAGTAGACACATGGTAAATAGTGAAAAGCCTCTCCAGAAGCAAGCAGTGTTACTTGTATCTTGTATATTTTTTGCAGAGATATTATGTGCATTTCCTAGCAGATGTGCGTATATATCCTTTTTCTTTTTTATATAAAACAAAAACCAAACTCACTGCTGTCAAGTTGATTCCGACTCATAGCGACCCCTCCTTGGGTTTCCAAAGCGGTATCTCTATGAAAGTAGATTGCCTAGTCTTCCTTCTGCAGAGTGGCTGGTGGGTTTGAACCTCCAGCCTTTTGTTAGCAGTCAAATGCCTTAGGCACTACACCAAGTGGTAGCATATTATGCATGTTCTGTACCTTACTTTACTCACTTAACATGAAATTTTAGCAAATTTGCATTACAGCAAATTTCCACATGTGTTATTTGGCATCCTCTTAACTTTTTCTGTGTATCTAATTAAAACATTATTGCTCCCTAAAAATTAAGTCAAGCACAGTAGTTCTAGGATTGTGTGATTGTACTGGAGCCTTCAAACCTGGAAAGCACTCTTTTTTGTTGTTATTGTTCAGCAAACATTTATTGAACCCTCTCTCTTCTGGACACCGAGCCAGGCTTCTGTCCTCTAGGATCCTCCCTGGGGCCTGGACACTCTTGTTTGGCCCAGAGGAGGCTTTCCTTGAATGTTTGTTGAGCTTCCAGCCCCTCACAGCTCCTTGTGTGGCCTGCACTGGATTCACACTGTAGACTTTAGCTTCTCAGGTTCCAAATACCCTGGCTGCAGTTCCCTTCTCTATTCTGATCGTGTAAATAAAGTGCTTCCTCATTCTTGTCAATGACATTGAAAAATGCACCCTTCTAAATAGTGTGATGATGGAAAATGCCAAGTAGATTATAGCCAAGGATATTTTTCCCAATTTAGAAAACCTAGTGCCTTTCCTGTGGTCTGTCATTAGTATCACCCATCAGTCTATTTGTTATTGACTCCACATAAAAAGCTGAGTATTGAACTGCAGTGTCAAGAAAAATCTTGAGTTGGCCAAATTTAACAAGAGCAATGTAAATTTCTTTAAGGCTATCTTTGAATAGGAAGAGGACTTAACAGAGTGCCTATCAATGGGGCTTCAGTGATTAGGATCCACCCATTACCAGGCAAAAGGGCTCGAAGACAAGTGGGTACCTTGCTTCTCTCTATTCCTAGAGCCTTAACCAGAGCCTGGCATAGGGGGACACCTCCCACCCTGGGCCTCAGTTTCCTCATTTGTGTTAATAATAATTCACAGAGCTGCTATGAGTACCAAATGAGGTGATGTCTGTGGATGCACTTGGTAAACAGTAAATTACATACTTGTTCTCCACTGTCAGCACCAATGCGTTTTGTGATATGTTGAGGAGTAAATAGGGTAATATGTTAAATCACAAGTACTTGATTAACTGCAGGGCTACACAAATATGTGTTTAACACCTAGTTTTGTTCCTTCATTTTAAAGATATGGTGATTTGCTGATTAGTGTCAGCCAGACAGCAGTACTGGGTCCCAGGATGAAAGTCTTTGATCCCTAACCTGTCATTCACAAACTGAGTATCTTTTCTAGGTAGCTGATAGAGAAGCTAATGAACTAGAGAAGGAGAGAAACATGTAGAGGCATGATTCGTCCATTATCTGTTAGAGGTGATTAACTTGACATTGATAGTGATGGCTCCCAGGCATGTCGAGAGGCTTGACAAAACCAGGGACATTGGCATTTGGCTCTGGGTTAGGATCCTCCTGTCTCTTTGGATTAAAAAAACAAAACAAAACAAAACAAACTCTTCCTTTGCCATTTCTCATGGGCAGACCACTGCCACGTTAGCATTGTCTTTGAATTTTCATTGTAATAGCAGGATGCTTAGATATAGAGTGTCTGGTATGCACTGTCTAGCTTGTGCCTCACAATGACTGAGGCAGGTATCATTATCCCCATTTAATGAGCAAGGAAACTGAGGTGCAAAGAGGTTAAGAAACCTGTCCAACCTCCTACAACTAAATGGTAGAACTGTAGTTTGGGCTAGATATGACTGTACCCAATGCCTGTGAGTTTATTTGCCCCATGCTGAGTGGCCTCACTACCCTGCCATCAGGACCCATTCACAGAAAGGCATCTCAATGAAGTAGAAGTATTTGTAACACCAATTGCTCTGACCCATTTTCACAAAGCTGCTTTCAGAACGCTACAGGCATTTGTGGAAGGATGTTCCCATTTTCCTTAAGATGTTAAAAAGGATCTATATTTTATAATCCCACCAACCTCTTGATCTAGGTTAGCCTAGGATTAATTATATTCAAAGTTATCTTTTCTGGACCTTAAAATAAGCTTATGTCCATTGAAAAATACCCTAGACAGTTGTATTGCATTGGGTGTTTTGGAGTGAGTAACAGTAGTCATGAGTCTTCTATTTCAGTATCCATCTGAATGCCAACAATCAATGGGTAGACTTGGTTCTACCTTCTCTTTTGGGAAACCTTCTTTCTTTCCATTACTTAGAACAGCCTGTTTTCTCTTGGAGTTATCTTTCTTTGTTAGACAGCAGTCTGGATAGTAGATTTATAGCTTTTTGAACCAAGCAAGATGTTCTTTAAACAAGTGGAAAAAAGGGTGAAAGAAATATGGCATTGGAAAGGCTCTTCTGAGTGATGGAAAGTGGAAAATGTTCATTTGGATGAATAACTATTTGCCTGAACTTCTGGATGTTCTTTAAAACATCCAAAAGCTGCTGACAGCCCAGATCACGTGGCGCTTTCTCCGTAGATTCACAGTGGCCTGGCTGTTACTCATAAAGGCCTTGTCCTGCTCAGTCTAACATAAAATGCCCTGATAAGAAAACACTGTTCAGCTGATCAGAATGGTGATGTTTTAGGCTAACTCCTTTCCCACAAATTCAGTCAGTCAACTAATATTTATGGAGAGCTCATTACGTGCTCAATCCACTAAATTTAAATTTGTGTAGAATTTAAACATGAAGATTGAATTAGAGGGACACAGACCTGAATTCCCAACAGAGATTAAAGAGAGATCAAGCCTCACTTTTACTTAGAGATGACACTTGCAAGTTTTCTAGTTATGAAAGGGTGTTTACAAAATGGGATAGTGGGAGATGGTATGATTTTTAGGCTCTGGAAGGTGTAGGTCATCAAAGAAGATTCCTGGATTTGGCAAATTGAACAAAACTATTTGGATGCCATCGAGAGCTTGTGGTGATGTTCAAGTAGTGAATGGCAATATTTCTCCAGTATCCCTTGGGTCATGCTACAGGTAGCCACCTAAATGGATCTCATATTTACAGCCACACATCAGTCCCTCCCATGCCCAATACAGTGTGCAGGGCCCAGTGTGCATGGCAAGGCAACATACATGCAGCACCATCTTCCAGGCATCGTTCTTTCCACTGACTTTTTCCTGTTGCTCGCAGATTCATCCCTCTTGTCCTGTCTGTCCGTCTCCCGCCTCTTGGGCCTTGGCTCAGCCTGTGAGTCTCTTTCCCAACTGTGGAGAAGCTTTTCCTGCATTTCTGATGAAATATTCTTCTATCAGAATTCATAGCTGGTTTCTCACCTCCCAGGAACACCAGTGATGATGATCGTCAGCACTCATGCACTGGGAAAGCCTGGCCAAGGAAGAACTGTAATGTGAGCATCGAGGCTGAGAATCTGCTTTATGTGGGGATCACCTGCTTTATTGTGTGGAGTATTTTATACAGCTCTTAGACCACAGGTGGACTCAGAGCACCTGTGTATCAAGTGCCTACATGATACAGGCAAAGTCTGGACAAAAATGAAAGGAGGAAGGCTGCCAGAGGCCTGGAGTGGCAGCTGGGCCTTGCCCTTAGGCTTTAAGGGAGGATGGAAAGCTTGCTTCCAGATTGAGAGGCCTAAAACAACAGTGGTGTTTGTGTTGGAGGGGTGGGAAAATAGGAGCATTTCAGGGCGTGAGTTTACTTCTGTCTCTTTACTTTGGGAAAGCAATCTAATGAGCTAAGACCCTAAAATATATCAACCCAGAAGACTACCCTTTGAATCTTAGAGCATTGAATTTTTATTTTTCTAGATTTTTCTGAATGCCCAGTAGAGAGAGGTGATAAAAGTCAAGCTCACTACTGCCTGGAACCAATTCCCATACATTAAAATATCCCTGCGAAACAACAACAACAAAAACAAACTCATTGCCATCGAGTTGGTTCTGACTCATAGCGATCCCTCCTTGGGTTTCCGAGGCAGTATCTCTACAGAAGTAGATTGCCCAGTTTTCCTTCTGAGGAGTGGCTGGTGGGTTTGAAACACCAGCCTTCTGGTTAGCAGTCAAATGCCGTAGCCACTATGCCACCAGAGTTCCCAAAATATCCCTACAGTTGCTTTAAAACGTTTTTCTAATCTCGAAATATTTAATAACGCAGCTTTCTTCTCAGATCTCAAAGCATTTTACAAATCTTTTCTTCAGTATATCTGCAGGTATTTTATAATTTACAAAACATTTTTCTTACCTTAATTTCATTAACTTTTTTATCATCTATCGAGAGAACTAAACCTATAACTTCCCTCCCCCATTTCCTAGAAGAGAAAGCAAACGTTCACAAAGTTTAGATAATTTACCTAGGGTCACTTGGCGGATGGACTCAAACCCAGATCCTATGATTCTAAAGCCTGTATTATTATTTTTCAATATTTAATTACGATTTTGGAAAAAATTTACATAAAAGATTAGGTTTTCAGTAAATCATTTCTATACATATTGTTTAGTGACATTGGTTACACTTTTTACAGTGTCACCATTCTCCTTATTTCCCTTCTGGTGGTTCTGTTTCCACTAATCTAGCTTCCTTTTCCTCCCTTACCTTCTCATATTTGGTCTAGAGTAAATGTTGACCATTAGATTTTATGTAGATGATTATTTAGAGGAATAGAGTACTCATGGGTGGTATTATTTATTTTCTGAGCCACTCTGTCTTTTGGCCGATAGGGGACCACTAGGAATGGTTTGAGTTCCAAGTTTAAAGCCCTGGGATACTCTTTTCCTCTATTCTCTACTGGTCTGGTAAGTCTGGCCTTTTTTAAGAACTTGAATTTTTGTCTACATTTTTCTCCCACTCTATCCAGGACCATGTATTGCATCCCTGATCAGATTGATAGGTAGTGGTAGCCAGGCACCATCTAGTTCTTGTGGTCTCCAGGTAAGTGAGGCTGTGGTTCAGATAAAGCCTGTGTCTTTTGATTATGCCACATGGGCTATTAGGGTAAGCTTCAAATTCTTCATGGAGGATAAGTGTCTTGCCCAGAGCTGCACAGCACAGCATGGTAGACGTAGTGATCTCAGGTGGGGAGAATAACTCCAAATAGGGATCCTCCAAATAGGATCCCTCCCTCTTCTAACATACAGCATCCAGCATTTCTGGGTCTTTACACTTGGGTTGTGACCTATAAGTTGGGGGCAAGGCTCTGTTTAGTTCTCAAAATCAACAAGACTGGTGGATAGGGCCTCTTTGGAGGCACAGTGTTGGATCTGGCTTGTTTAGCACTGGATGAGTGACTATCCCACAACACCCTTTGCTTCGTTTTTAGCTGAAGGGCCTGAGCACAAATCAGTCCTCCATCTTATTTGCATGTAACTGGTACAGTTTGTCTTCTAAGAGTTGGGCACTTGTTACAGTGGAATCCAAGTGACCTCCAAACCTGCTGCTCTAAACTGGCAGTGTTTCTACTCACAGAGACTGAGGTTATTTATGAAACAAAGAAACCGTGACTTGCCCCCAGAACCTTCTTTCCACCTCAGCAGGGCAAGGAACCCGGAGCCTTTCCAGCTTCCTAGGCCTGTGTTGAAGAGTCTGATGGCTGAGGCCTGAGGGGAGCTGCTTTTCCACAGGGCACAGAATTCATCAACAGAGAGCCACCACCCTGGGAGAACAGGAGAGTGGTAGGCTTGGCAGAGTAAGTCTTCTCCCTTGGGGAAGGGATGAGGGCCTGGCCTATTGGTCAGGTCTCCTGAAAGATCTTGATGCCTGCCTTAGTGAAATGTAAGAGAGTTATTTATAATGGGCCTCTTGTGCTAGTGCTTGCTTCCATTACAGGCATATTAGCCAAGACCCTCAGCAAGATGGATCGATACAGTGGCTGCAACAATGGGCACAAGCATAGCCTCACAAGGATCGTGAGGACGGGCTAGGATAGCACAGTGTGTGTTCTGTGGTACATAGGGTCACTTTGAGTCGAAGTCAACTTCACAGCACTTAACAACAACAACAACAACAACATACTTTGATCTGGACTTGGGGGCCTTGGGAAACCAGAATGTTCATTTAGTTTTATTTTCTGATTGAGTGCCATTTTCTGTTGCAGCTCTGAGTACAAGCTTCTTCTCTGCCTTAGTGAGTTCACTGGGCCAGTGGTTCTTCAGTCAAGAGCTGTGCCACATGCTGGGTCTTGCTGTCCTTATCAACCCCAGTTTCTTCCTTTTAGAAGCTTGTTTGCAGACCTAGAAGAGTGAGTAGAATCTGTGTTGGTGTCAGGACATGCCCCAGAAGGTTCTCTCCTGATTCTCTAGTACCACTATACCAGAAATACCTCAAGTGTACAGCTTTAACAAACAGGAATTTATTCTCTTACAATTTAGGAGGCTAGAAGTCTGATTTCAGAGTGCTGGCTCTAGGGGCTCGGTGAAGATCTCTGGACCTTGGGCTTCAGTTCTGCCTCTTAATACCAGGCCCACTGGAGCTAGAGGCAGCTTCTAACTCAGGCAGCTGCTGGCTGCTGAGGTTGATGAACCCAAGATCAAGTGAACTGGCACAATCCCAAGATAGGCAAGCAGCATGGCAGAATACTAATTCAGGTACAGAAACAATCCCAAAATGTGCTAAAAAACTAGAGACCATTCTCAAAGCTGCTGCTTTGAGCAGTCCACACCCTGAAGGGATGTGCTACTTAGTTGCAACACAGCAGTGACTACAATCTCTTCATGGGGAATAACCATATACAGCTGCCAACCTAGTCAAAACCAGGCCCAGCCAACTTGACATACAACCTCAGCTACCACAGTTTCTTTGTGCAATATATATGGAGATAGACTTCTTTTCATTTGTACCCTTCTCAAAAGTAAACTGGGAGCTTGGGTTTCTTGGGTTCTCCTAAATTGACATTTTTGTATTTAATTCCAGTATAAGTTTTTAAATGTGATGTTTCAAGCTATCACATCTCTTCGTTAAAGGGCCTGTCCTTTTAGAAATTTCTGGAATCTCCATAGAGAAAACACCTAGCTTATGATTTTTCATTTGTTCCTGGGTGTGGAATGAATGGTTACTTGGTGGTAGAGAAAATAATTTTGCTTGTGATTTTACTAAGTGCTTTGCATGTTCCTTCTTGAGTAGAAAGCACTACTCTTGCAACAGGGTTATTTGCTAACTGGAGAGGCCAGCTTCCCTTCTGTATTTTAGTAAAAGCATGTGAAAATGCTCAATTAAGTGTACATATTTAACTGATGACTCAATCTTCAGATATTTTTAGTTTAGTGACTTTCTTTTGTGGAAACTTGTGGGTTAGTAGCCATTCTTGACATTTAAACACAAGGTTCACATTTTCTTGCAATGGGTAACTTTCCTCTGACTAGGAATTTGTAGGATATTTTTTGAAATTTTAGCAGTTTGAGTACGTGACCTTATGTCTTCGTGGAAGAATATGGTGAAATAAAACTGGTCTCACATGAGTGAGTTTGTACAAAAAGGTAATTTGAAGGTCTTAATTTTGAATGCAACTGAGGGCGACATTAATATAATTGTATTTAATTATCTGTAGATTCTTCTTCTCTTTTACCAAACTGTGTGACTAAGGACAATGCCTTTACCTTGTAGGACCTGATTTGCCAAAGATATTTGGGCTACATCCTTGAGAGGCTTTCTCCTTCCTTGTTCCACTGAGTCTCCTTTCTACCAGCCACTTCCCAGTGCCAGCTTTCCTGACCCAGTGTAGTTAACCCAATCCCAACCTATCAGGGCAGCTTGCTAGTTTAATTTGCTACAGGAAATGACCTAAGTACTCTGTGGATGGACTCCCTAGCTAGTGCAGATGGTTAATGTGCTCAGCTGCTAACTGAAAGATTGGAAGACCTAGTCTATCCAGAGGTGCCTCAGAAAAAAGACCTGGCAATCTACTTTTGAAACATCAACCACTGACAACCCCAAGGAGCATAGTTCTTCTCTGACACACAGATGGGGTCCCTGTGAGAGTTGACTCGATGGCAGCTGGTGTTTTACTCAGTGATTAATGTTCAGAAATAAGTGCCTCTTGACATCTCTTGAAAACAGAGCTGCCTGTTGTTACCATGGCTCTCCCATCATTTCTGGCATGATGTGGAGGAAGTGAGAGGGAATATTTCAAAGTTTGGTGTGTTTGAGTAAACTGAAGACCCCATCCAATACAATTCTTAGGAGAATTAACCATGGACTTAGAACAACAGACAAGTTGCTCTCAAGCTGCTCTCTGAGCTGCTGGCAGAGAATCCTACCCCGAGATTTAACACTTCACCAGGAAGTGAGAATAGGGCCTGCATAAACCCAAGTGGTCCCCCTGGGTGGCATAAACAGTTTGTACTTGACTACTGATGGAAAGATTGGTGGTTCTTGAAACTGCCCGGCGGTGCCATGGAAAAAAGGCCCGGCCATCTGTTTCCTTAAAGGTTATAGCCAAGAAAACCCTTTGAAGCAGTTCTGTTCTGTAACACATAGAGTCACCATGAGTCAGAATCAATTTGACAGCAATAGGGTTCTCTTTTTTTAATCATGGGGTATGCGGTTCTTAGTAGACTAGGATATACCCTGAAACCTTCTGGCAGTGCCTCTGTAAATCTCCCATCCCCACGGCTATGAGTGACTCAGAGAACACCAATAAAAATCTCAAAAGGGAGCAACTGGCAGGGTACATCAAGCTCAATTAGCATAACATACTACACAAAACACTGTTCCACCTCCTATTTTGGTGAGTAGCGACTGGGATCTTAAAAGCTTGCAAGCAGCCATCTAGATGCAACAATGGGTCTCTCCTTGTCCAGAGCAAAGAAGAATGAAGAAAACAAAAGATTCATGGCAACAATTAGTCCTAGTGACTGATACACCATGCGATCCACAGCGTATATGACTATGAGCCCAGAAGAACTAGATGGTGCCCGGCTACCACTGTCAACCACTTGGAGGAGGATCTATGTAGGAGATCCTGGATAGAGAGGGAGAACAATGTGGAACAAAACTCAAAATCATTTGGAAGAAAAAGGGGGGGACGAGGTTTGCTGGTCTGATAGAGCCTGGTGGAACCACTGAGACTATGGCCCCTAGCTGCCCTTCAGGTCTGGAATTGAACCCCCTGCTATGGCTTCCAGCCAAACAAAAGACAGGCATATGAGTTGAACATTTCTCTGAGGTAGATACACTCCTTGGAGAGAACAATCATGGGAGAAAGAAGTGCTGTTTATGCACAGGGAGAGAGCTCAGGGGGCAGAAGTGCATGGAGGGATGGACACAGGGAAGAGATAACTATGGGGAGGAAGTAGGGGGGAGCTGTTGCATTGGGGTGAGTTGTAGTCAATGTCATAAGACAAAGTGTATGTGAACTGCTATATGGAAAGTGAATTTGCTCTGTAAATTTTCATTCAAATCGCAATAAAAATTTTTTTTTTTTTTTTAAAAAGGAGGGACTGGATTTCTTTCTCTGAGCGATCTTCTGCACTTGTTTCTTCCCTCCTTGGAATGGCGTTTTTTTTCTGTGACAGTTCTGACTTCATGAGTTAAATGGTAGATGAAGTGTGGGGAGAGGAAAATCAAGAAGAGTATGTCGTGGAATTAATTAAATGTATCGGAAGTGGCCCAAGCTGTCAGTCAGCTTGTTATTTTGTTGGTGGTGAGGCCTCGGTGTCAGTTAGGGAAGAGTGTCTTTTGTGGTAATTTCTGTCAGATTAGATATAGTTTAGTGAGGCAAAACAAGAGAATTTGATAGTGGTGATAGTAACAACTACAATTTGGGGGCACTTACTGTATATCAAGGAGCTCTGGTGGCACAGTGGTTAAGGCATTCAGCTGCTAACCAAAGGTCAGCAGTTTGAACCCACCAGCTGCTCTGTGGGAAAAAGATGAGGCAGTCTGTTTTTGTAAATATTTACAGCTTTGGAAACCCTGTGGGGCAGTTCTACTCTGTCTTCTAGGGTCGCTATGAGTTGGAATAAACTCGATAGCAGTAGATTTGTTTTTTTAATTGTATGTAAGGCATTGTTAAAGAGGTCTGGTGGCATAGTGGATAAAGCATTTGGCTACTACCTGGAAGGTTAGTGGTTCACACCCACCATCCTCTTCTTGGAAGGAAGATGGGGCAATCTACTTCTGTAAAAATTTATAGCCTCAGAAACCCAGTGGGGGTCGCTGTGAGTCAGGATTCGACTCAGTGGCAGTAAGTTTAGTTTTTTTCGTTTTAAGGCATTGTCATTTATTTATTATAATACTTTATTTTTGGTGAAAGGTTACACGGCAAATTAGGTTCCTATTTGACAATTTCTATACAAATTGTTTAGTAACATTAGTTATGTTTTTCAGGAATTGTTTTAAATACTCTCAACATTTTAACTGCTGTGCCTGGATAGTATAAATGGTTAACATACTTACCCAGAGGCACCTTGGCAGAAAGGCCTGCTGATCTACTTCTGAAAAATCATCCATTGAAAATCCTATGGAGCACAGTTCTACTCTGACTCACATGGGATCGTCACGAGTCAGAATCAACTCTACAGCAACTGGTCTAGTCTCTGGTCTGGTGTTAAGTAGTTCAGTTCACAGATGAGGTCCAGAGGGTAAACACTGTAACTGGTAGAGCCAGGATTTGACACTGGGCTGTCTGTCTCCGGGACTCAATGTTCATAACCGAATAGCAAACCCTAAACAAAATCCACATCTTCAACCAGATTAGAATTGGAAGAGATATATCCATAGGCATTTGGTTTGGTTTTCCATGAGAGGTATTTGCCTTGGAAGCCACATAATTTTGAATTCTTTTGGATTGCAAGAGAGACTGCCCCTCAGATATCTCTGTCTCTGGGCTCCCTCACTTTGCTAATGGAGAGGAAAGGATGGTTCTGACAGCTGAATCACAGAGGCAAAGAATCCAAGCTAATAAATATTTGTACACAGAATACAATTTGTGAACAAGTAGCCTGTGGGTGTTCATGTCAGTTAGCTGGTTATGGTCTGAATCAGCTGAAGCTTGTCTGGGGAACAGGGACCTTTCAAAAGGATGTGGCCTAGGGTCTCTTCAGTTTCTAAAGAAGTGACTAATGAGTCACGAGAGATCTTTAGGCAAAATGGGAGTCAGATCTTTCTTTGGGGTCTATTCTCCCACGGTGCTAAGTATCCTGGGAATGGCTTTTCTGCCTGAGCTATCTGCTCCTCGTTTATTCCTCCCTCCCTCCCTTCCTCCCTTCCGCCTTTTCTTCCCCCTTCCCTCCCTTCCTTCCTCCCTCTGTCCTCCCTTCCTTCCATCAGTGCAAGTATTTAGAACAGTTTTGTAGTGTCACTGAACATTCATATGTCAAGGCTGCAGTCATCACTAGCCCATGCAGGTGGGATGAATGTGACAGAATTATTGGTATCAATGGTACAGCTGAAAAGATATAGCTGTTTTCCTTATTAGAGAGAAAAATTCCACATGTTGGAAAGAACAATGACCCTGACATTGGTAGTGACTGTGGATTCTACTGTATAATGGTCTATGAAGTAGGCTGGGAAACAGTCGCCGTCTTCTGTTGCACAGAGTACAGAAATATTTTTTCTGGTGTTCTCTAGCCAAGGACTGCAATTCTGTCTCTAGCATCTCAGAAATTTTGAACTGAAAGAGACCTCTGGGTATCATTTAATGCTAATCTAATCCTCTCATTTTACAGATGAGATCTGTAAAGGCCCAGAAAGGTTAAGTGCTCAAGGTCATCACTCAGGACTCCAGGACTAGGTCTCAGGACCCCCAGACTGGCGCATC
Source organism: Orycteropus afer afer (assembly GCF_000298275.1). Classification (NCBI taxonomy): domain Eukaryota; kingdom Metazoa; phylum Chordata; class Mammalia; order Tubulidentata; family Orycteropodidae; genus Orycteropus; species Orycteropus afer. The sequence goes on along the minus strand of NW_006921737.1, from coordinate 959,917 downwards.
TGCCAGCTCATCTCTTGTGAGACCTGTGCCTCCATCTTGAAGTAATGTTCTTAGCCATGAAAGATCAGTGAGAATTATGGAAGGCCCAGTGCCAGCCCTGGACACTCCTGGCATCCCAGTCAAGTCACGCATGCTTAAGAGACCTTGGGCAATACTGAAAATTCCATTTAGTGACCAGATGTGGTACTTGATCTGGACTGGGAGAGTGCCTTAGTGATATAAAAACCAAACTCACTGCTGTCGCGTCGGATCCAATTCACAGCGACCCCTCCTTGGGTTTCTGAGGCGTTATCACTGTGGAAGTAGATTGCCCAACCTTCCTTCCAAGGAGTGGCTGGTGGGTTTGAACCGCCAGCCTTCTGGTTAGCAGTCAAATGCCTTAGGCACTATGCCATCAGAGCTCCCATAGTGCTGCTATAATAGAAATACTAAAAGTGGATGGCTTTAACAAACCAAAATTTATTCTCTCACTGTTTCGGAAGCTAGAAATCCAAATTCAGAGCACCAGCTCAGCTCTAGGGGAAGCCTTTATCTCTTCTGTTGGCTCTGGAGGAAGATCCTTGTCTCCCTTCAATATCTGTGGGCCCAGCCTTCCTTGGAGATCTACATGTGTCTTGGCAACATTCTTTCCCTGGGTCTAGGAGGTTCTCAGCACAGGAACCCCAGGTCCAAAGGATGAGCTCAGCTCCTGGCTCTTCTTTCTTGGTGGTACTGAGGTCCCTCCCTCTCTGCTTGCTTCTCTCTCCTTTTGTCTCTTGTAAGATAAAAGATGACACAGGCCACCCCCACGGATCAAGGTTGTGACCTGAGTAAGGGTGATGCATCCCACCCTAATCCCCTTACAACTGAGTGGCTAATAAAATCAGATCACCTCATGGGGAATGATTTCATCTTTACATAACTGCCAAACCACTGAGAATCATGGCCCGGCCAAGTTGACATATATTTTGGGGGCACACAATTCAATCCATGACAAGGAGGTATGGGGCTGTTGGGCTGAGGAAGGACTGATACAGGCACACAGTAAACCCAGCCCATCATGGAGATGGAGATTGGGTATGGGTGTGGGAGAAGCTTCCTTTCCTTCTTTGAGATACCTAGCCCTCCAGCCATTCTGTGTGACTCCTTTTCCTGATCTAGGCTGCCTGGTGTTGATTTTATTTGGATTTAGTAAGAAAAAATACCAACCCATTGCCATTGAGTCACTTCCAACTCATGGCCACCCCATGTGTTATGGAATAGAACTGCTCTGTGGGTTTTCTTGGCTATAATCTTTATGGAAGCAAATCACTAGGTCTTTTTTCCAAGGTGCTACTGGGTGGGTTTGAACTTCCAGCTTTTAGGTGAGCAGTCTAAAAGGGCAAACTGCTTGCACCACTCAGGAACCATTTAGAAAAAGAGAAAGAGACACACAAAATAATATGTTGAAATCTAAGTTTGTTATGTCTGCAATAAGTTCATATATTAATACTTGGTGTCTAGTCATGCTTGGCAAGAAAGAAAACCATAAAATAAAATACAACAAGTTGCATTAAAGTGAATGTGAGAGGGGTTTACAGTGATGGAAAAATCACATTAAGAGTAGGGTTGCACAACCAATTACTGTAATTGCTGTCAATAAGTTACACACCTGTAAAAAATGGAATTGGCAAAAGTGTGATAGATATGTTTACAACAACAAGAAGAGTAGCTGCTGAGTCTTCTTTTGTACAACTAAACACCTCATGGGATTTGATGGGATTTGATTCCTTGGTTTGGAGGTTTGGAGTCATGGTTTCATGGGACATCCCAGTTAATTGACCTAATAATGTGTTTAGTGCTTTTGTTCTACCTCCAAGTTTGTTGTGTAGTGCCTAGGGTCTTAAAAGCTTGCAAGCAGCTATCCAAGGCACAACAATAAATCTCTATTCACCTGCAACAACAGAGGAACAAGGAGAATCAAGAATAGGAGGAGGATATGGAATGTACAGCTGTCTCCTTGAACAATTGCCTCCTTTGCCATGAGACCAGAAGTGGTGCCCAGCTACCATTATTGAACATTTTGGTTTCCATAGAAAAATACTGATCAAAAGGGGGAAATACAGAACAGAATTTTAGATTCTCATGGACTCTAGACTTTCTGGAGCTATGGAGGGTAGATGAACCCCTGAGACTATTGCTCTGAGATGAGCTTTAAACCTTAAACCAAAAATATCCTCTAAATCATCTTAAAACCAATGGAATACTATATATGGAATGAAACTTTCTTTGTTTGTTACCAGGAGTGGGAGGGAAGAGGAGGGAACACTGCTAAATAGGCAGAGGCAAGTATTGATTTGGGTGAAGGGAAGGGCAGTGCACCAAATGCTAGTGATCAACACAGTGACATTGAGGGAGAGGAAGACATAGAGAGGTACATGGGAGATACAGACAACAAAGATGAACTCTTTTGCACATAACAGAACTGCATTGTCAGTGGTGGCAAACATTAATCTGTGGGTATATAGATGAGTGGACATTCTGAAAGATCAGGCATATCTGTGCAGGGGGGAGTGTGCCCGTGACCATGCATAGGGTTGGCAGTTGATGTTTCTACAAGCGTATTTGTATGTTCTGTAAGAATGTCCAGGTATATAGTAGAGCTGACAAGGGACAAGGTTGTGGTGACTTCTTGGCCATAGCCAGCTACCCAGAGGGAGCAAGTAGTTGGACCTGTGGACTCAGAACCATGGTCCCAGGGGACGTCAAGCTCAATTGGCATAACATACTATACAAAAACATTGTTCCACATCCTACATGGGTGAGTAGCAACTAGGATCTGAAAACCTTGCAAGCAACCATCTAGATGCAATGATGGGTCTCTCGTCATCCAGAGCAAAGAAGAATGAAGAAAACCAAAGACACATGGAGACAATTAGTCCAACAGACTGGTAGACCATGAGATCCTCAGCCTATATGACCATGAGACCAGAAGAATGAGATGATGCCCAGCTACCACTGTCAACCACTCAAAGGGGGATCTGTGTAGGAGATCCTGGGTAGAGTGGGAGAACAATGTGGAACAAAACTCAAAATTATTGAGGGGAGAAAAAAAAAAAGACCAGATTTGCTGGTCTGATAGAGCCTGGTGAAACTCTGAGACTATGGCCCCTAGCTGCCATTCAGGTCTGAAATTAAACTCACTCCTGTGGCTTCCAGCCAAATAAAAGATAGGTATATGGACTGAACATTTACATCAGGTAGATATACTCCTTGGAGAGATCAAACATGGGAGAACAGAAGAGCAGTGTATGCACAGGGAGATAGCTCGGGTGCAAGAGTGCCTGGGAGGGAAGGACGCAGGGAAGAGGTAACTATGAGGAGGAAGTAGGAAGAGAGCTGTTACACTGTGGGAAATTACAGTCAATGTCATGAGACAAAATGTATATAAACTGCTGTATGGAAAATGAATTTGCTCTGTAAACTTTCACCCACGTCTCACACACACACACACAAAATGGAATGCTATGCATTAGACTACTATGCAACATTAAAGAATAATGAAAAATCAGTGAATCACTTTATAATGTGGATGAACTCGGAGGACATTATGCTGAGTGAAATGAGTCAATTACAGAAGGACAAATATCATATGAGTCCATTATTATAGAAAGTCAAAGAAAGGTTTACACAGGGAAGGAAATTTTCTTTGTTGGTTACCAAATGGGAAGGGAGGGAAAATAGATGGCTCATTAAGAGACAGGTTTAATATGGGTGAAGGGAAAAACAATATAACAAAAGTATATGACTAGCATAATATCACTTCTTGTTGTTATGTGCGGTCGAGTTAGCCCTGACTCATAGCAACCCCTCCTTGGGTTTCCGAGGCAGTATCACTACGGAAGTAGATTGCCCAGCCTTCCTTCCAAGGAGTGGCTGGTGGGTTTGAACCATCAGCCTTCTGGTTAGCAGTCAAGTGCCTTAGGCACTACGCTACCAGAGTGTAAAGCACACAGCATGTTGTCCCATACTAAAGCCCACTCAAGTTCAAGGAAGGTGGCCCTGGGGGCATATGATAAGACTGCCCTGCTCCTCCCTACTTCAATTTCAAGCCTTGGATCAAGGCTGCATATTTAGAACACAGTAACTATAAACCTCTCATAGGATTTCCATCACTGAATTGAATTTAGTTTTAAACCTTTGGCATTTTTTGAGGGTTTAGGAAATTAATTCTGTACTGCATTTGCTATTTAAAAAAAAAAAAAGTTGTAGGAGGACATTGTCTATCACATCACTCAATGTCCCCTTATGTAAAGTCCCGCAGTTTTTTTTTTTTTTTTTTTTTTAATTTTGTGCCAGGAAAGCTCTGTTTCTTGAGCATCTGACATGCTTTCTGGAGGTAAGAGAACAATAGTGGCATAGTGCCTAAGGCATTTGACTGCTAACCAGAAGCCTGGTGGTTCAAACCCACCTGCTACTCCTTGGAAGGAAGGTTGGGCAATCTACTTCCGTAGTGATACCGCCTTGGAAACTCAAGGAGGGGTTGCTATGAGTCGGATCCGACTCCATGACAGTGAGTTTGGTTTTGGTTTTTGGTCTTTCCATTTTGGAAGACTGTAGGTCTTGACCTGATTTCCCCTTTACACTGACTATCAGAAAGCTCAGCTATATTCCAGGCTCGACCATGTATGTATTTGTTGTGTATGTTGGCATATATATTTTCCTTTTTCTTGTCTGGGTTTTTAAAAATTTCTTTTAAAATTTTGTTAGTTGCTATTTTAAATAATAAAGCTTTTAAAATAATATAACAAACACTGTGATTATTATGAATTTTGGAAACTAGGGGGAAAAATGATCAATACTCTTATAACCTAGCAATTGTAGCATCCATATAAAGATTTGGGGGAAAAAATTCAGTAGCTGTGGAGCCAGTTCCAACTCATGGTGACCCCATGTGTGTCAGAGTAAAGCTGTGCTCCATAGGGTTTTCACTGGCTCAGTTTTTGAAGTGGATCATCAGGCCTTTCTTCCAAGGTGCCTCTGGGTGGACTTGAACAACCTTTTGGTTAGCTGCCAAGTGTATTAATTGTTTGCACCACACAGGGACTCCCCATAAAGATTTAACTATATAGTATTTCCCTCTATCATTAGAAATTGCAGACTGAAAGACACTAGAAAATCAGTGGGTTAAACACACAAGGATTTATTTTCTCATATAGAAGAAATCCTGAGGTAAGCAGTTTAGGTCTGATTTGATGGCTCCATTAAATCATCAGCGACCCAGACATCTGTCTTTCTACTCTGCTGTTTCCTTAATGTAACTTCTAGAATAACCTCAAGGTCACTTCATGGCCCAAGATGACTGTTGGAGTTGTAGCCATATTGTCTGCATTCCATTGGGAAGGGAAAAGGTCAGAAGAAGGGTTAACTACCTGTCTTTTAAGGAGATTCTCAGGGACGGGTTGATGCATTGGCTGCAACATTGAACTCAAATAAACCAATGATTGTGAAGATAGCACAAGACTAGACTGTGTTTCATTCTGTGTACACAGGGTTGCTGTGAGTTGGAATTAACCTGACAATACCCAAAAACAACAACAGCAAAATCCAGAAACCAGACCAGCTCCTCCAGAACTGGCCAGAATTTAGTCACGTAGACTTACTTACCTAGCTGCAAGGGAGGCTGGGATATGTAGTTTGTTTTAGCTGGACACATTTCCTGGATTTCTGTTACTAAGAAAAAAGGAGAGACTTAATATCGGGAAGCATTTAGCAGTCTGATTTCTGAATCTTCCTCTATGCGTATGTATTGAGTAAGGGTGTTTATGTTGAAGCCATCTAAGTTTATGGAAAGAGTCAAGGTGTAAACAAATACCATAGTAAACATAGTAAATAAAAAGCCCTACATCTTGTTATCCTATAGGCTTTGCCACTCTACCTTTCGTTAAATTTTTTTCAATAAATTTACCATTTTACTGAGAGTATACATTTTTTAATGCTCAATTAGTACAGACATAATCCAGGGGTGGAAGGGAACTTAGACGATTTTCTCCAAGGGTTGCATGTTCAGATGCGTACAGGGACCATTCAGGTAGCATAAATGATTAAAGTAGGCCAGGGGGTCAGTGTTTGGGACCATAATAGGGAGTGGTTGGGACTGTGGTATCCTGGAGAGAGCTTGCTCTATCTGAAGAGGGCAGCCCCTACTTAACCTCCATTCATTGTTGTCATGGGGGACTGCTGGCTCAGTGGTACCAGATATTTATTTATTTATTTATCTATCTCCAAGAGAATCCAGAAATCTAGATTTTTAATTAAAATAACTTGGCAACTAATTAATTTGATTAAAAGAAAGTCAGCAACAGCAACAACAAAAACATCAAGTTAATTCCAACCTGATAGGACAGAGTAGAACTGCCCTATAGGGTTTCCAAGATTGTAATGGATTAGTACCATTGACCTTTTAGCAGCCAAGTGCTTAACCACTGCACTACTAGGTTGCTAGCCAAATATTCGCAGTGCCAACCTGTGGACTGCCAGTTTAGGATCTTTGATCTGGTCCTTTGTTTTTCGGTTGACGTCTGAGCCCTGGAGAGGTCAAGTGGCTGGGATTGTGGTTCAAAACTTTGTTCTTCAGTCCCTACCTCAACAAAGCCATAGTTAATTTGTCTCAGAATAACGAAAATTTAAACTGGAACAAGACTATAAAGGTTCATTGATTCTCCTCTTAACTTGTTTTTCATTTTCTTTTAAAATTATTTTGGTGTAGTAGAATCAGAGGAAATTAGGCTTGAATCCCAGCTTTGCTATTTTCTAGCTGTGTGACTTTGACAAGCCTCAAGTGTCTCATTTTGAGTATTTTGTGTTTTTTGTACCATCCATTTTCTTTCTCTCCTACCTTTCTCTTTCTCTATTTTTCCAGCTTTTGAATAGCACAACATGGTGATTAAGAGGAGGGGCTACAGCCAGATTGCCAGGGTTCAAATCCTGCTTTCTCCTTTAGCTATACTTAAGGTTTCTAGCCTGTTTCCTCGTCTGTAAAATGGAGGTAATGATACCAAAAACCAAACCCACCTCCACTGAGTCAATTCTGACTCATAGTAACCCCTATGGGGTTTTCAAGGTTGTAAATCTTTATAGAAGCGGACTGCTTTGTCTTCTCACAGAACATCTGGAGGGTTTGAACCCTCTGACCTTTTTTGGTTATCAGCCCAATGCCTTAACCACAGTGCCATCAGAGCTCCTGGGGGTGGGGGTGGGGGTGGTAATAATAGTGCCTTATAGGCTTGTGGTGAAAATTAACTGAGTTAGTATATATAATGCATGAAGAACATTGCTTGGCACATAGAAAATGCTACATAAATACTGGCTATTTTTCCTCCATGTTCTCTTTTTTGTTTTGTTTTGTTTTCTCTGCTGCTTTGGAAGCTATAGATCGTTTAGTGGTTTCTTGCTCTGGCTCCTCATTTCACAGTGAGCAATTTTAGCTTCTCATGCCCTTCTGCAGCTAGTTAGCATCCAGCTTCCGATCTGTACCCAAACCTTGCAGGCTCTTGGTTCTTTTCCCTTTTCAATACCTTGTTTTTGAGCTCAGCGTGCCCTTTACATTTCTGGTTCTATTTTTTCTATTGCTATATGCTTGGAAAGGGAGCTCTGGTAGTATAGTGGCTAAGACACTTGCCTGCTAACCAGACGGCTGGCGGTTCAAACCCACCAGCCACTCCTCGGAAAGAAGGTTGGGCAATCCTACTTCCGTAGTGATACTGCCTCGGAAACCCAAGGAGGGGGTCACTATGAGTCGGGTTTGACTGGACGGCACATAACAACAACAATGTTTGGAAAAGAAGGAATGAATCAGTTAACTGTTTTGTTTTGACCTAAAGCTCTGGTGGCGTAGTGCCTAAGGCATTTGACTGCTAGCCAGAAGGCAGGTGGTTCAAACCCCTACTACTCGGAAGGAGGACAGGGCAATCTACTTCCATAGAGATGTTGTTGTTATGTGCCGTTGAGTCAGACCCGACGCATAGCGACCCCTCCTTGGGTTTCCGAGGCAGTATCACTACGGAAGTAGACTGCCCCCTGCCCCGTCTTCCTTCTGAGGACTGGCCGGTAGGTAGGAGCTCTGGTAGCATAGTGCCTAAGGCACTAGCTTCCATAGAGATACTGCCTCAGAATCCCAAGGAGGGGTTGCTGTGAGTCAGGATTGACTCAATGGCAGTGAGTTTTTTTTTTTTTTTTTTTTAAGCTTTGCTATATTATTTCTTTGGTCACATAGAGATGATACCTGCCATAACTGTCCTGTTAGCATTTCTGAGGGCTGTATTATGAGGTAAAGAATAAATAGTGTTTAATTTGCTTTAGCCAGAGTTATGCATGTAGGAGATAACTTTTACAGGAAAACAGAGAGTCTGTCAGTCTGCAAATATGAAACTAAGATTGTTCTTAGTTCAAAGGGTTTTTGTTGTTGTTGCTGTTTTTTAAGTTTTGTTTATGTTTAGTTTAAGTTGCTTCCTTCTCATTCTTTAAAACATGACCATCTTTTTCACCTTTTAGGTTATTTGAATAAGAGCTCTGACCTGACTGGCCCAGCCAAACAGTTCGTCAAGGATAATTAATATTCATAGTTGAGAGCAACAAGTGAAATAGGTATGTATTGCTGACTTTTATTTTTGCTCTTCTCTCTGCCTTCCCTCGTGTCATTGAGCAGTGAGGCAACGTGGAAAGGGAAGGACTTGTTTGTTTATTTATGTTCAGTAAGTCTACTCTGGTTGCTCAGTGGTGGAAGCTCTTGACAGCTAACCAAAAGGTTGGTGGTTTGAACCCACCAGCCACTCCGCAAGAGAAAGATAAGGCAATTTGCTTCTGGAGAGATGTACAGCCACGTAAACCCTATGAGGTGGTTCTACTCTGTCTTGTAGGGTCACTGTGAGTTGGAATCAACTCGACCACAGTGGGTTTTGTGTTGCTGTGGAAGTCTACTCTAGACCACCATGGAAACTGGTCAAGCCACCTGCTGCATTGCTCTGTTCTCTTTCCAACAAAGAGGACTAGGAAAAACTATTTCAGTTTTGGATTATCAACATCATAGTTGAAGAAACTGGAATTTCTGCTGGATTTTTTAAAAATCTGTATTAACAAGCTGCATCATCTTGGATATTTATTCAGCATCAGTTTGCAGGGCTCTGACGGGTGAGTCATGAGAGCCACAACTTAATCCCTGGAGTGCCTTTTAGTATAGTGCTGTGCATTTTTTAGGCACAGACCACTTTGAAAATATGACTGAAACTGTGGACCCTCTCCCCAGAAAGTTGTATATATGCATAAAATTTAGCAGCTGATTTCAGGGTGCTTCTGAACCCCAGATCCCACAGGGGATCCACAGACCCTCAAGTCAAGAATCCTCATTTTAGGGATTTGTAGATAACCTTCAGGAAGAGACATGACCCCAGGAGTGAGGTGACACACCAGAAATTAAATTTTAAGGAAAATGTCAGCTTATGAAAGTACGAAGAATGATGCAGCTGAAAGTATATCCAGCCTTGGTTTGAAATTGGTCAGATAAAATTTCTTAATTTTTGGTGAAAATATGCACAATGAAACATACACCCATTCAAAAGTTTTTACTTGAGCAGTTCAGTGACAAAGGTATATACTTCACAATGTGTCACCATTCTCACTATTTGTACCCATATCGTTTCACCCCATTAACTTACTTAGACTCTCTTCTGATCCTTAAAGTTCTTTTCTAGGCTTTCAAGTTACTCTCATCGATTTGATCTCATATGGATAATTCTCTGAAAATGTGCAGTATTCATGGAAAACAATCTTTATTTATTAGCTAAACTGTTACTTAGTTTAAAAATAACTTCATAGTATACTGTTGGTTTAAGGTTTAAAAGTTGTGTCCAGGCAGTAGATTTGGGGCTTCACCTGGTCAGAATGAATCCCTTAAGTCTGGTTCCATGAGAATTTGACGTTCTGTTCCACATTTTTCCTCCTTTTCATCAAGAACCATATATTGGGTCCTTGATCAACACATTCAGTAATGGTAGCCCAGCACCATCCCTTTCTTCTGATCTTATGGCAAAGGAGATAGTATTTCATGGAGGCTGTTAGACCTGCAGTCCATTTCTTTCTCTGATTCCTGGGTCTTTTTCTTCCTCTTGTTGCTTCAGGCAAATAGACTTGTATCTTGAGTGGCCTGTCACAAACTTTTAACACCCCAAGCACTATTCTCCAGAACTAGGAAGTAGAACACAGACTCTAAAGATAATATTAGGTCAATTGACTGAATAGAAAATTGGGTCAGATAAATTTTTAAATATTCTGTTTTTGCCCCTGTGGTGGAAAGCTAGTTAAGGAGCTGTGGTTGTTGATTTCCTTCCTCACTGAGTTGAGAACTTCTTGCCAAAGATGGTCTACAGTGTGTTGGGGCCTGTCCTTGCTAAAGTCACCTTGACTTTAGAAAAAAGTTTCTTAGTTCCCTCTGGCCTTGTATAGGTCTCAGAGGGTTCATTCTGTTATGCCCAAACACGTTTTGTTAGAGATTGTTTTCTCCTACTTATTCTGCCTCCACTGTTGACTACCACAGTTCCCATGATGATTGTTTTTAGCAGAGGCTACTTGAAACTCTTCTAAGGGAAGCTGTTGCCATAGCTACCTTGGCTGTGATAGTTACCATTTTCTTCTTTTTGTTAGCTTTTGGTTTCCCTGATTTTTAAGGTAATGTCTAATGTTCTGTTTTTCTGCTGAACAGCAAGGAAAATGCTGTATTTTTGTTGCTGTTGCTTTTGTTGTTACTAATGTTTGGTTGTATGTGTTTGGAGTTGTGTGTGCGTGTGTATTTAAGATAAAGATATTTCCAAAGATGGAATGTTACGAGAGTTTGGGAAAAGCCAGATATGCATATATATTTTCTTTTCTCCAGTGTTTAATTTTGGTCTGATGATTGAAGTGAGTCCAGTTTTGGTCTAATTTTAGACTAATGTCTATAGTCAGTTTTCCTCTGGGGAAAGAAAATTGGCGGAGCTCCATTTCACACTTCCTGAAACCCCCAGGAGCAAGGACCACTGTGTCTGGCCTGCAGTGTGAAATGGACTCTAGGCCAGGTGCTGTGTGAGCAGATGGCTGACAAGTCAGGCAGAAGTTGTTTTATCTCAACCTGTGTCTGAGTTACCTAGTGCTGCTATAACAGAAATACCACAGGTAGGTGGCTTTAACAAGCAGAAATTTATTTTCTCACAGTTTAGGAGGCCAGAAGTATGAATTTGAGGTGCTAGGGGAAGGCTTTTTCTCTGTTGGCTCTGAAGGAAGGTCCTTGTCTCTTCTGAGCTTCTGCTCCTGGGCAGTCTTCTTGTGGCTGGGTATCTCTCTTCCTCCATCTCTGTTTCCTTGCTTGTTTGTTTAATCTCTTATATCTCCAAAGAGATTGACTCAAAACACACCCTATACTAATCCTTTCTCATTAACATAACAAAGATAACCCATTCTCACTGCCAGAGTTGATTCTGACTCATGTTGTTGTTGTTGTTGTTGTTTGCCTTGTCAGTCGGATTGCCCAACCTTCCTTCCGGGAGTGGAGTGGCTGGTGGGTTTGAACCGCCAGCCTTCTGGTGAGCAGTCAAGTGCCTTAGGCACTATGCTACCAGAGCTCCTATTCTGACTCATAGTGACTCTCATTGGGTTTCCAAGGCTGTAAATCTTTACAGAAGCAGACTGCCTTATCTTCCACAGTACAGCTGGGAATGAACCATCAGCCTTTCGGTTAGCAGTCAAATGTCTTAAGCAATGTAATACCCCAGAGTTCCTTAACTCATTCCCTAATGGGATTATACCCAAGCAAAAAAGTTAGGATTTACAACACATTTTTTGGAGGGACACAATTCAATCCATAACTACCTCTTAGGAAAAAAGAGGGATATGGCCCTGAAAGCAGTCCAGCCACACCTGATGGCAACACCAGTCCTATCCCATGTCTCTGTCCAAGGCTGTAAACACAACACTTAGCACACACCTGGTGCATCAGGTGTGATCAAGTCTACTAAGAGCTTGAAGACTGCCTGGACTTCTTTTGCTCTGTCTCAGCAGGATGTTATTCTCAGCATCTTTCAATTTGCTTATCTTAGAAATGTTCATTAGATTGAAAAAAGAAAGCAGTAGTCTACCCAGTGCTCAGGATTGTGTGTGTGTGATTTGGGGAATTGCCAGCCCATTGGTGGCTGTTAGGCACTGATGGGTACTAACCTGGGTGGACCCTGTGGACACATCTGGATAGTGAGATAGCATTGTAGGCACTGGGTAGCATGGCATGCCTGTTTAGTGTAGGTAGGCTCCCATCTGCTCACTATGCTTGTAATCTCAAACCTGTGCCTCTGTTCCCAGAATCAAGATGAATGCCATGCTGGAGACCCCAGAGCTGCCGGCCGTGTTTGATGGAGTGAAGCTGGCTGCGGTGGCTGCTGTACTATACGTGATCGTCCGGTGTTTGAATCTGAAGAGCCCTACCGCCCCACCTGAACTCTATTTCCAGGACTCAGCGCTTTCCCACTTTCTGCTCAAGTCCTGTCCGCTTCTAACCAAAGAGTGAGTAGACCTCATAGCCTCTGTATGCCAACCTGCTGATCTGTTGGCTTTGTGTGATGTTCAGAGAAGAACCTTTTTACATTATGTTCTTAATGCATCAGTGCACTGATGTAAAATAGTGTCCTTGGTGGTGAAATAGTCATTGTCCCGATAGGAGTCTGGTGTTTGAAACCTAGAGGACAGGAAAGAGAATCAAATCTTTGTTGCTTGGAAACGTCCCTTCCTCCACGATGTGGTATCATCATCCATGAAAGGACTTGCAGAAGCAGTAGTCATTTTTAGGTGGATACAGAAAACTGAAACATTATTCTAGCCCTTTATCAAATGCCCTGTTATCAGGTCTAGGTCAGGGAAACCATTGTTACCCAAAATAATGAATAAGCAAAAAAGTACAGGCTAACTAGTTGAGTACTTGCCATCTGCCTTATTGAAAATTGTACCAAACATTGGCTAAGAGAATCCACTTCAAGAAAATGTTATCTTTCTGAGGGAACCAGGTTTCCCTGCATGAGTCCTAGAGGTGTATTTTGGAGGTAGTAGGGTGAGCACTGCTCCTGCGAGAGGACTCACAGCGACCTTAGGTACAACTGAAGGAAACACTGTCTGGTCCTGCACCACCCTCAAAATTGTTGCTATGCTGGAGCCCGTTGTTGGCAGCCACTGTGCCACCCATCTCATTGAGGGTCTTCCCCTTTTTTGCTGACCCTCTTATAACATGACCAAAGTACGAGAGATGAAGTCTGACCATGCAAATTAGGTGTATGGAACCCTAACGGGATTGGTCAGTTTTTGAAAATGAGCTATCCCAGCTGCAGGAAGTGAATAATCTTAACTGTCATCAAGATAGAAAAGCAAGAGTGGAGCATGTCCTTTGGACCCAAAATCCCTGCACTGAACCTCCTAGATCCAGGAGACGGAGAACTGTGACATCAGAGACAGTGAGAGAGCAAGAAGCAGCAGCAGAGACATGGTGACAGCAGAGGCAGCAGAACCTCTGTCAGCATGACACAGACTAGTGGGTCTCCTGGCCCACAAGTAAGAAAGCTGATTGCCTTCAGGCAGGAGACTAACTGGTGGAGCGGGGTGCCTCTGGCATTTATCAGCAGGACTGAAAGAGCTTTGTAACATTTACCTAAGCAGGGCAGAGGCCTCCACGGAGGGCCATAGAGAGACCTGCCTGCAGGCATGGCTGAGAAAAGGCTGTCCTGATTGAAGAACTGTATCCTGAGTCCTTTCTAATCCTAAATAATAACCTGTATAACCTGTTACTTCCCTAATAAAGGCGTTCTGGTGGCATAGTGCCTAAGACATTTGACAGCTAACCAGAAGGTTGGTGGTTCAAACCCACCAGCTACTCTGCAGAAGGAAGACTGGGCAATCTACTTCTGTAAAGATTTACTGCCTCAGAAATCCAAAGGGGGTCACTATGAGTTTGAATTGACTTGATGGCAGGGAGTTTGGTTTTTTGGTTTTTGACTTCCCTAATAAGCCCCAACATTGTGAATATAGTCTGTGAGTTCTGTGTGGCCATTGCAATGAATTATTGAACCCAGTAGAGGAGTAGAGAGTGCCATGGGAGGGATAGTTGGTGTCAGACTAGGTAAGAAGGTCGGAGGGTAGAGGCATGTCTGACCTCGTCACATAGGAATCAGCCTTGGACTGCTGTTGATCCTGATCCTCCTCCCACCTTGTGAAGTTAAGAGGAGGTCACATGGCACACCCCCAAGCTATTTTTACAGACTTATTCAAGAGGCTTTGTATGTGCTTTCTGTGGAAATTCCCTATGTGTGGGTGAAATGGCTGGGTGGGGCTTGGCCCATATGGGTCACATGGGGCCAATGGGTATATTGAGGTTTCTTAAGGTGACCTTGGGTCCCACTAGTAGCCCCCCTCACAGCTTTCATACTAAGGACTGACTGGCACAGTCTAGTTTCTTTTGCATTTCTGAGTGTCCTTTAATCACCAAGGCAAAAACATCTGTGTTATGAACCTAGTCCACTGCTTTGTGATTAAAACCTGGTATTGTTGCCTGTGTTCAGATTCTTGGCTAACAGTCAAAGCCAGTGTTCACGTTCAGTTTTCTTTTAGGGTTGTAACAGCATTCAATGAGACATCATGACAAAAATCAAAAACAAGTTGCTAACAACTCAATCATGTTGCCTATGCTCATGGGGAGTCCCTGGATGGTATAAACAGTTAGTGTGCTCAGCTGCCAACTGAAAGGTTGGAGGTTCAAGTCCACCCATAGGCTCCTCAGAAGAAAGCCTTGTGAATCTGCTTCCAAAAATCAGCCGCTGCAAACCCTGCAGAGCACATTTCTGCTCTGACACACACAGGGTCTCTATGAGTAAGAATCAACTTGATGGCAGTGATTACTGGTTAATGTTCATGCAACGCCATGTTCAACATAAAAAAAAAAACAAAACAACCCACTGCCGTTGAGTTGTATCCAACTCATAGCGACCCCTTCTTGGGTTTCCAACGTGGTATCACTACGGAAGTAGATTGCCCGACCTTCCTTCCAAGGAGTGGCTGGTGTGTTTGAACCACCAGCCTTCTGGTTAGCAGTCAGATGCTTTAGGCCCTGCACTACCAGAGCTCTTATGTTCAACATAAATGTCACCATATTGAATTTGGAACTGCCCCTGCTGAGGGAACTTGACTTCATATTTGTCTCTGCAGTGCCTTCTGGCATTCTTCTTAAGCAGCATGTGGAGCTAAACTTCTCCTTCTGAAGTATGTGCTCAGTGTTTGTAGGTTTCCAGAATGGTCCAATGTTTTTTCACACTCTTATTTTGAATGTTCCTTCAGTAATCAATTTTGATAAATTACTAAGCTGGACTGGCTAATGACATTTGCACCCTTTCAGATTGGGTGGGACTCAGCTAGACCCAGTTCCTAGATCATCTCATTTTTAGAGAGCTTTTTGAAAGCCAAGGTACCTATTTAATTAAAACTCTGCAAGTTTATATGCAGATGAGTGCAAATTTCCACCCATTGTTGTTTTCTGGGTAATGAGAGGAAGGCATGGAAAAGCAGCCCAGGCTTTGGGAAAGCATCCATGTACAGTTTGATTTCCTAGTAATTGCTCAAAGTATATTTTAAAAAGCTGATTGTGGCAGTTTTTTTACCTTTTTCTTGTTTTCCTTTTAAAAATAATCCAGAGACATAAAGTGCAACAGTTTCTCTTTCATTTTTTCCCTCCTTGGCATACTCTCCTTTCCTAGTGAGCCTAATAAGATGCTGACCTGGCTCTGTGTGATCCTGTATTGTGATGGCCCCCACTCTTCCCACTGCCACTGATCCCAGAGTCTCCTTGGGCCTCATGGCTGTATGAGAACATTAGCATGCTGATCCTGTGGCATCAGTACAGAGCCCCCTGGTCTTTGACCAAGTACCGAGCTCCTTACTGGTGAAGCCTAAATATGAGGGGGGAGATGTCAGTCAACCTAGGTTAAAGGCACAGCTGATACCTGTTTCAGACTTAGCTGTGGTTTAAAGGTCGTTGTTAAGGGACAGGTTCCCCAGGAATAATTTACTTTTTTTTTTTTTTTTTTTTACTTTTATTGTGGTGAAAACATACATAAGACACTCACCAACATAACAGCTTCCACATTTACAGCTCAGGGACATTGATGACATTTTTTATGTTGTCCCACTATTGTTCTTCTTTTCCAAAATATTCCACTACCATTAGCATAAACTCAATGCTCCATAAACAAAAGCTTCCCCTTTCCCCCTCCCTCCTACCCATGGTAACCACTAATCTTTGATTTCTCTCTCTCTATATATATTCAACCTATCTAAGAATTTTCCCTCCCCTCCCATCCCTGGTAATCAACAAAGAACATTTCCTTCTACGTATAAACTTTTTCTTGATTTTTTATAATAGTGGGCTAATGCAATATTTGTCCTCTGTGATTGACTCATCTCATTCAGCATAATGTTCTCCAAGTTCATCCACGTTATGTGGTACTTTGCAGATTATACATTATTCTTTATGGTTGCATAGTATTCCATTAGGACCTCTGGTGGCATAGTGCTTAAGGCATTTGACTGCTCACCGGAAGGCTGGTGGTTCAAACCCACCAGCCAGCTGCTCCTCAGAAGGAAGATTGGTCAGTCTACTTCTGTAGAGGTACCACCTCGGAAACCCAAGGAGGGGTCACTATGAGTCGAATCATACCATGGTTTGTTTATCCATTCCTCAGTTGATGGACACTTAGGTTGTTTCCATCTCTTTGCTATTGTACATAGTGCTGTGATGAACGTGGGTGTGCATATATCTATTCATGTGCTGCATCTCACTTCTTTAGGATATATACCTAGGAATGGGATTACTGGATCAAATGGTATTTCTGTTTCCAACTTTCTAAGGAATCGCCATACTGATTTCCACAGTGGTTGTATCATTTTATAGTTCTGCCAACAAGCAGTGTATGAGAGGCCTAAACTCTCCACAGTCTCACCAGCATTTTTTATTTTCTGTCTTGCTGAATTTTGCTATTAATGCTCGGGTGAGATGGTATGTCATTGTTGTTTTGATTTGCATCTCTCTAATGAAATGGGAGCTCTGGTAGCATAGTGGCTAAAGCGCTTGACTGCTAACCAGAAGGCTGGTGGTTCAA
>NW_006921737.1:932262-942368 GCF_000298275.1 Orycteropus afer afer | reverse complement strand
CTCGGAAGGAAGATGGGGCAATCTACTTCCATAGTGATACTGCCTCGGAAACCCAAGGAGGGGTCGCTGTGAGTCAGGTCTGACTCGATGGCACATAACAACAACAACAATAATGACTAATGAGAACGATGTACTATTAAGACTTGTCCCCTTGATCAACCCTTTTCAAGCATGTGGGAACACTACTTAAGCAGCTGTATTTCAAACACCCAAGCATTCTGCCTTGAACATAACAAATGATTAAAGAACAAAAGGATTCACTTTTTTCCTCCATCTCTTTTTCTAATTATTATTGTGGTAAAATATACATAACAAAACTTTTGTCATTTTAACTCTGTAAGTGTGCAATTCAGGATGCTAATTATATCCACTATATATCCAGCCATCACCACTATCCATTTTCAAATGTTTATCACCTTCTAAGCAGACACTCAGGACCCCCTAAAGCAATCACTCTTCCATCTTTTAACTAACATCTTTTTGTTTAGGTTCTAACTTGAGGAATAACTGTATCATACACTCAATGTAGTGTGTCTCTAAAATGTTTTCAATATTACTCTATTTTGTCCATGTTACGACATTTGAAACTGTGTTGGGTACCTCTCATACCCAAAACTCACTGCTACTGAGTCTGTTCCAACTCATAGCGACCCCCCTTGGGTTTCCAAGGCTGCATATCTTTATGGAAGTAGATTGCTTCATTTTCTTCCCATGGAGCAGCTGGTGGGTTTCATCCACCAACCTTCTTGTTAGCAGCCAAATGCCTTACCTATACTACACCACCAAAGATCCTTCCTCTCTTACCAGTTGCTGTCAGTTTGATTCCAACTCATGGCAACCCCATTTGTATATACTATGCCATTTAATCCTTTTTACAACTTTGAGATCAGATTCATTTTTCCTCTTTTTAAGGATGAGAAAACTAGAAGTAGAGAGAAAAACTGAACCTAAGTCTGTGACTCCAAAGGTAGTTTCCTTTGTACCCGTGGGGAGGTAGACAGGGACTAGCAGTTTCTCAGGGGGGCAGGGAAGACGAGTGAGGCAGAGAGCAGTAAGGAGCCAGCCCACCATGCCAGTCAGCAGGACTGGCCCCGAGTGGTCTTCCAATCCCTGCCTGACTCTTTCTATTTTAATCACTCTTTGTCAGAAGCCACCATCCCTGATGTTCTTTTACTGTGTCACATTTCTGTAACAGCCTCCCATATATTTGAAGCTGAGGACAGGACACATGTCTGTTATGAGTAAAAGTGCTTCTCCTGGGACTTTGAAGATTTTTTTTTTTTTTTTTTTTCCCCCCTCAGAGGAAGCCTATCTGCAGCTTTTGCAAATACCAGTCTAGGCGGAAAGTTCCATTAACTGATTTACAGTGAGCCGTTGGTGTTATTAAGTAACCCTGCCAGAAAACAGCCAATTATTATGACTTATGTTCAGAATGAGAACGTAGCCCCTTACTCTTAGGTGTAGGAAAAAAATTGATGAAAGGTGACTGCGGACAGCAAGTTAGGAGAGGAGGGTCTCCCTGCCTTCATTGTAAAAGTCAGTTTTAGGATCTGTTTTAAGATATACTAAAAATGAATCTTTTAATGTCTGGAGGAAAATTTAACTTAGATAGGATGATATAAGTCTCTTGTTCACTTAGCAGCAGATCAGTGTTTACATAGTGATTCTTTTTTTGTTGTTCTCAAGAAGTGTTTGCTCTAATTTAGCTCAGTCCAGAGTTAAGAGGAAATCTAGATGGCGCTATAAACATCTATTTATTCTGACTAAAAAGTTAATACATATTCATTTATTAAAAATAGAAAATAAAGAAAAGCATGTAAAAACTTCTATAATTCTCCTACCCAGATATAAGTGCTGTTACTATAGTAATGACCATCCTTGTGGGTTTTTTTGTTTTGTTTACTTTCCCCCAACAAAATTGGGATGATGTATGTAGTTTGGTAACCTGCTTTGACACTTAGATTACCATGACAATTGACCCAGCTGTTATATATTGTCTAACATTTGATTTTTAACAGCTTTAGAACTCTGGCAACTATACAGATTTCCTAGTGACCTTGGCAGCACTGGTGTAGGGAAAGAGCCTTGAATTGAAATTTGGACTAGGATGCGCACCTTGGTCTTCTGCTTCCAAACTTATCTCTAAACCTCTGATCCTTGGCTTCCTTCTATGTGAAATGAAACAGGCAGCTCTTGTACATTGCCCTTCATTAACATCCTCTAGTATCATTGCCTTGTCAGCAAGCATCAGTGAGATCTTCTTAGAGGAAGGACCCTGGGGGAGGGTTCTTAAGTACTTTATTGACTCATAATTTACATACAGTAAAATGCACAAATTTTAAGTGTACAGTATAGGACTTTTTACCTACGCATTCACCTTTGTGACTACCACTCCTTTGGCTTTCACAGAAGTGCTCTGAGTCACCTCCCTACCTGTGGCCCACCCATCTGTCACGATGCCACTCATGGTGGTTTCCTCAAGCAGGCCAGCACCCAAGACATACTACAGTGTGACCCCCACCTACCTGCCCAACCACCTCACCCACGATATTCTCCTTTGCTCACTAAGTGGCTGCCCCTGAGCAGTCACCCCCTGGCTATAGCAGATCTCCACCTTTCTCTCCCCACTGAAATGCCACTCATCCTGTCAGTAGAAACTTAAGTAGCACATTCTGAGAAACTTTCCCAGACTTCCTTACTCATCCTTAGCCAGAATGCCTCCGTCTTCCATTTTCCTACCCATGTGCTTAACCACGTGAGCCGCTGTGTCTGCTTAGCTCATTCCATTTTGTTTTGTGGAGATTGGTGTCTGTGTTCATTGCCAAAGAATATGTACCAAACCAAGAGCCACACACTTAAACAGACAGAACAGGATACCCTGGCGATTCCAAATCTTAAGTATAATGCATTTGTGTCTCTTGCTTTTCATAAGCAGCGTAGGTGACGGTTGTTCCCATTTTGGCAAATGCCCTATGTCTGCAGAAGAGGCCAAACCATTTCCAGCTTATGCAGTCAGTGTTGTTCAGAGGCGCTCCAAGGAATCAGGTGTACCCTTTGGCTCTGACAGAGGTTTGTTTATCTGGGAAGTCTCTACTAAGTCTGGAATAAGATGGGTTTTTTGCTCTTAAAATAAGTCAGGGCAGCCTGGGGTCTATGTATCATGGCTGTTAGCAGCCTACGCCCTTCCCTGTGGG
This sequence comes from Orycteropus afer afer, assembly GCF_000298275.1. Taxonomy (NCBI): domain Eukaryota; kingdom Metazoa; phylum Chordata; class Mammalia; order Tubulidentata; family Orycteropodidae; genus Orycteropus; species Orycteropus afer. The sequence goes on along the minus strand of NW_006921737.1, from coordinate 939,174 downwards.
GCTGGCTGAAGTTTTGGTTACCAGGTCCCTGTTGGAAAGCCAAGGCAGGCAGCAGGTGCCCCATCTCTGAAAGTCTGCTATTAAAATGTATACGTTCCCCTTGTGAGAAGCCAGGCTGCTGCTTTTTCTCTCATTAGCAGGCTTGTTGGTGTGGGTCATGGTGGAACTAAAGATAAAGGCATTTAGGTAAAGCGTGATGGAGTGCTCAGCTAATAGACAACCCTTGAAACAGAGAGTTGAGCTGTTTTCCTTGGATGCCAGAGACACTGAGGAGCCCCTGCAGGATCCTGAGAAAGGGAGCAGTGTGATCAAAACCACAGCCACATGTCTGTGGGTCCTTTCTTCCCAAGAGATAAAAATGTAATTGGTTTCTTCTGCAGCCAGCTGTCGCTTGTATTAATAAGAACCGAATGTTATTGTTCCCCGTGGGTCTGAGAGATATCTGAACCGTGGGGTGAGGGTCATGCCCATTCCAACATAGAGCTGAAAACAACAGTTGACTCTTACTCCAGGATGCCCTCCCTCAGCATTTCTCTTTGAAGCTGCTTCAGACAGTCATCAGAGGATGGCAGACACCCCATGGCCCTTCCGTAGCATGTAATGGATTCTGTCTTCTGTGGTTTTCCCCATTTCTCTCTTTTCTCCCCAGAGTACAAGCTCCAAACAAGAATCTCATTGAAATCTTATTTTTATCATAATTAGTCCATATCTTGAATTTCCTATCAGTAGGAGTGAGAATCAACTCAACAGCAGTGGGTTGGTTTTTTTTTTCCCCCTTAAATAGGGTTAGTCATCCATTAGTCTTGGTTAATGAACATTTGAGAATTTACTTGCCTGAACTTAAGTTGTTAAGAGGGATTTTTTTTAAAAGGCCATTTAAAAAAAAAAAAAAAACAACCTTGTTCACTGTAGAAATGTTCTAAAAAAAATAAAACCAAACTCACTGCCATCGAGTCCATTCCGACTGACAGCGACCCCCCTTTGGGCTTCCAAGGCGGTAAATTTTTTTTTTTTTTTTTTATTAGGATTTGGGTGAAGATTTACAGAGTAAATTCACTTTTCATACAGCAGTTCACATATACTTTGTCTCATGTCATTGACCAAAATTTACAATGCAGCAGCTCCCCTCCCACTTCCTCCCCATAGTTACTTCCTCCCAGTGTCCATCCCTTCATACTCTTCTGCACCCTGAGCTATCTCCCTGTGCATAAGCAGCCCTTCCTTCTCCCATGATTGTTCTCTCCAGGGCGTGTGTCTACTTGAGGTAAATGTTTAACTCACATGCCTGTACTTTGTTTGGCTGGAAACCACAGTTGTGGGTTCAATTCCAGACCTGAAGGGCAACTAGGGGCCATAGTCTCAGTGGTTACACCAGGCTCTATTGGACCAGCAAACCTGGTCCCCACCTTCTTTTTTTTTTTTTTTTTGCCTCCAAATGATTTTGAGTTTTGTACCACATTGTTCTCCCTCTTTATGCAGGATCTCCTACATCCCTTCCAAGTGGATGGCAGTGGTAGCTGGGCACCATCTAGTTCTTCTGGTCTCATAGTTGTATAGGTTGCAGATCTGATGGTGTACCAGTCGCTAGGACTGATTGTTTCCATTAATTTTGGTTTTCTTCTTTCTTCTTGACGAGGAGAGACCCGTTGTTGCATCTAGATGGCAGCTTCCTAGCTTTTAAGGTCCCAGTCGCTACTCGCCAAAGTAGTAGGTGGAACAATGTTTTGTATAGTATGTTATGCCAATTGAGCTTGATGTCCCCTGCGACTATGGTCCCAAGCCCCAAGGCGGTAAATCTTTACGGAAGTATATTGCCAGTCTTCCTTCCATGGAGAAGCTGGTGGGTTTGAACCACCAACCTTCTGGTTAGCAGTCAAATGCCTTAGGCACTGTGTCACCAGAGCTCCTTAGAAATGTTCTAGAGCCACCTTTTTCCATTGGTTTCTATGCAACTGTGCTTCCTAATTATTTCTGATAAGGCAGAGCAAATCTACTTCTGATTTTCTCTCAGACAATACCAGCTCCCTCTCATTACTGTCATACATATTCACTTCCTAGCAGTAAATAGCGATTTCTCTTTACCCCAACTAAAGCCTTGGTTCTATATATATACATAATGCTGTATTTGTCATGGATGTGCAAGATACGCTATTTTTGTCCTAGTGTACCAAAGAAGTATTAAATACAGAAAAGCACTAACTCCAGTAACTCTGATAATACAGTGTATAGGCTTATTTCCCAGACTTAAGAGCATAGGACTTGGTATATAAACTCCTACTCCACTGCCATTTTCTTCCCTGCCTCCTTTTATAAAAGGAGGCTTATAAAAGCCTTATAAGGGGTACTTCTTTGCATTGGCGATACCAAAGGGGAGGTTAGTGAGAGGCTTCAGTATGGACAATTGATGTTTTCTCAATCTTAAACACTCTGCAAATAGACCTTCATACCCTCCCTTCCAGTCAGATTGCCATCCCTGTTCCCCTCTGCGTTCTTCATTGAGGAAGACAGACCCTCGAGACGGATTGACTCAGTGGCTGCAATAGTGGGCTGTTGCATAGCAAGGATTGTGAAGATGGTGCAGGACTGGGCAGGTTTCATTTTGTTGTACATGGGTGGCTATGAGTGAGAACCAACCTGGCAGCACCTAACAATAACATAGAGAAAGAATGAGAGTGAGAGAGAGATACACTGAGAAGAATCTTCTTTTATTTAAATACCAAGGAAAGAAAATGCCTTATGATTATGGCCTGACTGATTTCAAATTTAGAAACATTTATGGAGCTTCTCATTTCATATTAATAGGAATTACTGTTCAGTCATTTGTTGATCTGACTGAAAACGCCAGTTCAGTTTCTTGTAGGCAAGATAATCTGATGTTTCACGTAACAGGAAAGTCAAGGTGGTGTGCAGCAATGGGTTATTACGAAACCAATGGAAAAATATACAACCTGCTCCATCTCACAGACTCTTCCCTTCCTGGGAGGCCACAGATGGTCCTGGCCACTGACCTCCAGGCAGGGAGGGGTTCACAAATGCTCTGGATTACAGACTCTTTTAATGGCTAGCTCAGAAGTAAGCTGACTTGACACCATGTGCTCACTCTGACCTAGAGCCCTCACTCTTTGATTTGAAGCTGATGCCACAATGGCTGACTCATTTCTAAGGACCATTCTGATGCTGCACTGCAGGCAGTCACCTTGGGCAGTCACCTTGAAGAGGTTTGAGGAGAGTATGCAGCCCTTGGTTGAAGATACTTTTCAGCCTGGCAGTTAGGCATTTGGGGTAGCACCAAGGATGGTGTTTCATTCACTCATGTGAAAAATCAACTCTAAAGGACTACAGCTTTCTGTATGAGTAAATAAATTCCTAGAATCTCATGGAGGGGCACATTTCCTTACAAACCAAGGAAAATGCTTTCTTTAAGTGAATATAGCTAATAAATTCTGGTTCTAAAGCCAAATCCCCACGCCCCCCCCCCCAACATATTCTACTTGCAAGGAAGGTGTTCTTATTGCTACTGAAGATTCACTCACTGCTGCTTCAAAAGAAGAATGAAACAAAACCAAACTCACTGCCATCGAGTCAGTTCTGACTTACAGTGATCCCTGTTGGGTTTCCAAAACTTTAAATCTTTACAGAAGCAGACTGCCTCATCTTTCTTCCACAGAGTGGCTGGTGGGTTCAAACTACTGACCTTTGGCTTAGTAGCCAAATGCCTTAACCACTGCACCATCAAAGCTCCTTTCAAAAGAAGACCAACCCCCCCAAAAAACACAATAGATTGCCTAATCTTCCTTCTGTGGAGTGGAGAAGACAGTTCTGTATAAATTGCAGTAAGTTCTTAATTTTCCACACCACTGGGTGAACATAGTGCACTTAGAGTGTAGGCTCTCAAATCCCAGAATACGGGCTCCATGTCAGTGTAATCATACTTATTCACCATCTAGAATGCGTTTTAAAAGTCAATGTTATACTTTACAATAAAGTATAAAGTGGAAGAAAAAAAAGTTTGGGATCAAAATTAGTAAACCACTGAATTCACAAGACCAATTAATCAGGTGATGCTGATAATAGTTGGCTACACTTAGAAATTTTAAGACTTTCTAGAAAACAAGGTCCATTTCCTCTTGTTAGGTATTGACCAATTTTCAGGCAACTATATACGAGAAGAGCCATAAAAGAAGATCCGATCCTAGGCAAGTCTTGAAGTAAATTAGGTTTAAGTAAAGTCATTTAAGTAAAGGATGATCAGTGGACCAAAATGGACCCTGGAGTCTAATATGGGGAAGACTACGTCAAAGGAGGGCTCAACAATGGGACAGCTCTTACACAAAGCCAAAGCTTACCTGCCCATCTATATGTGGTGGATTTGAAACCATCAGTGTTAGTACATGCTTTTGTTTTTGCTTCTTTTGCTTTTTTGAAGACACATTAAAGCCCTGAAAAGTAAACTTAAGTATGATGAATAAGGCAGTAGTTTGGTTATAAATTTTTAGAAATTGAAATTGATTGCAAGGGAGATAAGTTTCTTCCATCTGAACTAAATCAAGGGCATCTAGAATATTTTGGATTCTGCACCTTTTAGGTCTTTTAGGCTCTCCTGCACTAAGGCCCAGAGTTTCTAGTAAGCAGCTCTGATCTGTATCTAAATTAGAGAAAATGTATGGATTTCATAGTAAACTAAGATTGGCCATCTTGATTCAACACAAGAGGTCTCAAAGATGGCAGCACTTCCCTTCCTGGCTTGGCTGAACTCCTGAATAAGCAACCTGTCAGAGCAGAGATCGTGCAGGTAGGTAACATCTAAGAGTTAAATTAAACCTGGCCACTGAGTGTGTACACACCTGCCCCCCAGTGCATATCCACTCACAAAAACCTCATCTCTGTTAGGATAAGACAGTGGATAATAGGGTGACCAACTCATCCTGGTTTGTCTGGGACTCCCCCAGTTATAATACTGAAAGCTCCATGTCCAAGGAAACCCTCAGTCCTGAGCAAACTGAGATGCTTGGTCACCTTGTAGCAGAGGATAGTATCCTACATTCAGCATTTCAACCTTGAGAGTTTTGGCTTGGGCCATTTCATTGGAAACATAATCAACGTCAAGACAAAATGATTTGAAAATGTGACCTTATTAATGCTAACCCTGAATACTTGGTCTCAATAAGGGTAATTCGTAGTCTTTCATCTTTCAAGACCTCCCTTACAATGCAAGCTTCCAGATAAGTATGTTTTGACGTTCCAGTACCTACATAATAAGTGCATCAGGGCTCTACAAAACCACTTACCAATTTTTAATAGTTGACCACAAGCATCTAAGGAAATATTTGCACAGTTCTCAAAATGGATAAAATCAGGTCAATGGAATTAAGGCTCTTGGCTATTAGTAGTTTATCCTATAAAAAGGACAAAGCCTTAGTGTTCAGCCAATTAGGAAAAGATTTCAATCTGATGTAGAATGTCTCTGAGAGTAAGAGGGATCTAAAAAGAATTTAAGCCTAAGATTATGAAATTCTTTTCAGTGTTTACTCTTTCTAAATAAGCTGTGCTGGCTCCAGGATTTCTACCTAGGAGGGTTATGTTGTTGTTGTTGTTAGGTACTGTTGAGTCGGCTGGACTCATAGCAACCCTGTGTACAACAAAACGAAACACTGCCTGGTCCTGCACCACCCTCCTGTCCTTGCTGTACTTGAGCCCATCATTGCAGCCACTGTGTTGGTCCATCTTGTGTGTCTTTCCTTTTTTTTAACTGACCCTCTACTTTACCAAGCATGATGTTCTTGTCCAGGAATTGGTCCTTCCTAATAACATGTCCAAAGTACATGAGACAAAGTCTTGCCATGCTTGGTTCTAAGAAGCTTTCTACCTCTACTTCTTCTGAGACAGATTTGTTTGTTCTGGTAGTCAGTGGTGTATTCAGTATTCTTTCCCAACACCATAATTCAAAGGTTCACTTCTTCTTCGGTCTTTTCTTAGTCATTGTCTGGGTCTTACATGCATATAAGGCGATTAAAAATACTTTGGCTCAGGTCATGCTTACCTTAGCCCTCAAGTGGGCTTTGCTCTTTAACACTTTAAAGAGGTCTTTTGCCCAGTGCAATATGCCATCTGATTTCTTTTTATTTTTTCCCCAAGGCTGATCTAGGTCTCTCTCTCTCTTTTTTTTTTTCCTTATATTTTTTATTGTGATTTGAGTGAAAGTTTACAAGCAAATTCATTTTCCATACAGCAGTTCATGCACATTTTGTTTCATGACAGTGACTGCAGTTCTCTACAATGTAACAGCTCTCTTCCCGCCTCCTCCCCATAGTTACCTCTTCCCTATTCCTTCCCTCTCATGCACTCCCCGCCAAGCTGTCTCCCTGTGCAAACACTGCCCTTCTGTCCTCCCATGACTGATTGCTCCAAGGGGTGAATCTACCTGATGTAAAGGTTCACCCCATATGCCTGTGTATTTGGCTGGAAGCCACAAGAATGAGTTCAGTTCCGATCTTGAAGGGTACTTAGGGGCCATAGTCTCAGGGGTCTCACCAGGCTCTATCAGACCAGCAAACCTGGTCTTTTTCTATGATTTTGAGTTTTGTTCCACATTGTTCTCCCACTCTATCTAGGATCTCCTGTACCAGACCCCTCTGAGCAGCTGACAGTGGTAGCTGGGCACCATCTAGTTCTTCTGGTCTCTTGGTCAAATAGGCTGAGGATTACATGGTCTGCCAGTCCCTTGGACTAATTGTTTCCATGCATCTTTGTTTTTCTTCACTCTTCTTATTTATTTATTTATTTTTTATTAGGGTTTGGGTGAAGATTTACAGAGTAAATTCACTTTTCATACAGCAGTTCATATATACTTTGTCTCATGTCATTGACCAAAATTTACAATGCAGCAGCTCCCCTCCCACTTCCTCCCCATAG
>NW_006921737.1:882284-930613 GCF_000298275.1 Orycteropus afer afer | reverse complement strand
TATAAATTCTAGAGATAAGTCCCTTGTCAGATATGTTATTACCAAATATTTTTTCCCAATCTGTAGGTTCTCTTTTGACTCTTTTGGAGAAGTCTTTGGTTTCTTCTATCTTCTTTGCTCTGGACAAGGAAAGACCCATCGTTGCATCTAGATGGCCGCTTACAAGCTTCTAAGATCTGAGTTGCTACTCACCAAAGTAGACTGTAGAACAATGTTTTTGTGTAGTATGTTTTCCAGTTGAGCTTGATGTCCCCTGCAACCATGATCCTGAACCCACAGGTCCAACTACTCGCTCCCTCAGGGTAGCTGGCTGTGGCCAAGAAGACACCACAACCTTGTCCCTTGTCAGCTCTACTGTACATCCAGACATTCTTACAGCACATTCAAATATGCATGTAGAAACATTGTCTGGTGATCCAAACATGGTCATGGGCACACTCCTCCCTGTTGGCTGCCTGGATATCCTCTTGGGTGAAGTGTCTATTCATGTCTTCTGCCCATCGCTGACAGTACAGTACTGTACATGCAAAAGGGTTCATCTTTGTTGTCTCATGTACTGCTCTATGTCTTCCTCTTCCTCAATGCTACTGTGTTGATCACTCACATTTGGTATGTTGCCCTTGCCTTCACCCAAGTCAATACTTGTCTCTACCTATCTAGCAATATTCCCTCCTCCCCCCCCCACCCCTGGTAACCAACAAAGAAAATTTCCTTCCATATATAAACCTTTCCTTGACTTTTTACAATAATGAACTAATATATTATTTGTTCTTCTGTGATTGACTTACTTCACTCAGCTTAATGTCCTCCAAGTTCATCTACATTATGTGGTCTTTTATAGATTCTACATTATTCTTTAGTGTTACATAGTATTACATTGTGGGTATGTACCATAGCTTGGTTATCCTTCAGTTGATGAACACCTAGATTGTTTCCATCTTTTTGCTATTGTAAGTAGTGCTGTGATGAATGTGGGTGTATACATATCTGTTCTTGTCCTGGCTCTCACTTCTTTAGAATATATTCCTAGTTATGAGACTACTGGATCAAATGGTGTTTCTAATTCCAACTTTTTAAGGAATCGCCATACTGGTTTCCACAGGGGTTATATCATTTTACAGTCCCACCAGCAGTGTGTGAGAGGCCCAGACTCTCCATATCCTCACTAACATTTGTGATTTTCTGTCTTGTTGAACTTTGCTATTGGTGCTGGGGCCAGATGGTATCTTATTGTTGTTTGGATTTACATCTCTCTAATGGCTAATGATTGTGAACATTGCTTCATGTGTTTGTTGGCCACCTAGATGTCTTCTTTGGTGAAGTGTCTATTCATGTCTTCTGCCGATTTTTTAATTGGATTGTTTGTCTTTTTGTTGTTGAGGTGTTGGAGTTTTGTATAAATTTTAGAGATAAGCCCCTTGTCAGATGTATTGTTCCCAAATATTTTTTCCCAATCTGTAGACTCTCTTTTTGACTCTTTGGAGAAGTCTTTGGAAGCACATAAAAATTTAATTTTTAGAAGGTCCCATTCATCTAGTTTATCTTGTGCTATTTGTGCATTTTGCTTGACAGTCTATTTATGCCATAAATTAGACCCCTAAATTTGCCCCTAGTTTTTCCTCGAGGAACTTTATAGTTTCAGGTTTCACATTTGAGTCTTTGATCCATCTGGAGTTACTTTTTGTGTATGGTGTAAGGTATGGATCTTGTTTCATTTTTCTGCAAATGGAGATCCAGTTTTGCCAGGTACCATTTGTCAAAGAGACAGTCTCTTCCCAATTTAATGGATTTCAGCACTTGGTCAAAAATCAGCTAACCATAGGTGGATAATTGTATATATATGTGTGTGTGTGTGTGTGTGTGTGTGTGATCAATCAAATTAATAATATTTAGTAACCTGCTCTTCTGTTCACCCATCCACCCACATACACAATACCTGGTACTTTTCTGTCTCCAAACTTCTCCTGTTTCTGCCTTCTCTATCAAAACTCTCCCCACTCATCAAGACCTCTTCAAATCCCACCTCCTTTGCCATCCTCTCTCACCTCTCTTCCATCCTATTGATGCTGACCTAACATCAGGGGATATGAATTATATCCTTTCACATTTGTGTTTTCCCCTTCACCCCCTCAACTATATTCTGAGAGACTTGAAGATAAGGACTGTCTTAAAATTCTTCATATTCGCTGCCCCTTTGCAGAGTCAATATGTACTAACATTTGTAGATCACTTGGGTGGAAGCATATGTGATTAAGGGTCAGAATGAGTAACTCAGGTAAGCAATAAAGGAAGTTAGAAAAAAATATTACTTGTGGCAGCATGAATGATGAGGTCTTATGGGATCCTGGGAGATTAGTTGGTTTTGGATAGATAGAACAGGACCAGAGAAGGCACAGAGGATGGTGTGAGCAAACTCTCGTGGTGGAACACTGGCTTTGCTCTCCAGCCCAACACTTTCACACACCCACATTTGTCCTTTTCTCCTGTGGGCAAAGGTTATGGAGGCCTTGCTATTGTTGACACATTTCCTTCCTGTCCCTCCTTTGCCTGACCCCAGCCACTCTGTTCTGTTCCTCCGGTTCCGTGAACTTTTATTTGCCTGGACTTTGACCATCTCTTGTTACCAGAGACCTCTTTGGCATTGTTTACATGGCCTTTGGACCTACCACCTGCTCTACCCTTTGCTCACTGGGCCCTTTAGTTTTGTTTGCTAATAGGATCAGACCTCATCACTGGCCTGGCATCCACAATTGCTTGCTGGCCAGCTCCTCACTGTGTCCCCTATGCTGTGATCTGGTGTCACAAGAGCCATGTGACTGTATCAGACAGCCTCAGGTCTGTTGGGTAGGAAAAGAGAGTCATGAAGTCTCATAATCCCAGAAAGGAAGAGTTTGGATTTCATCCTGTGAGCACTGGTGGTGGTGGGGAAGCAAGGATGAGACAAGCTCCCAAAGCCTTTCAAGTAGGATCAGTAGGTGTTGGTGGATGATGGAATGGCCTTGGGCATGGGCGGAAGAGGCTGGATCACAGATAATGCAAGGGCTTCCGAGCAGCTGAGAGAAGAATGGTGCCATTGACAGAAATAGGGGAGTCAAAGCAGGAAGCTGCTTTCTCAGGTAAAGTTTAGTTTGGGGCATATCTATGAGACATGCACCTGGGCAAGTGCAAACACAACAATAGAACTTAAATGTGAACTCAAGGCCAGAGATGCAGATTAATGATCAGCTGCAGGTAGGAAACAGTGAGGGGTGAGAGATCCTGAGAACTAATGGCTGAGGCAGCCCATGGTTAGAGTGGTAGAAAAAGCCAGTAAATGAAACAGAGAGAGGCAGTAAGAAGGCAGTGAAGGAAAACGTTGAAGGAGAAGGTGTAAGAATCCACAAGAAGTCAACAACAAAGAGAATTGACCAAAGACCAGTTGACCTTGGCCAGAAAGAATTAGAGATTTTTGAGAAGGTAAGTGCAGAGGTGCCAGTGATGAGGGAGAGGTTAGTGAACTGTTATGTTATGTTAGAGCCCAGGCTCTGTAGTCAACTGGCCTAGGCCAGTTCTGCCCCCTGCTGCCTGGGTGACCCCAAGCAAGTGACTTGACCTTGCTGAGTCTCTATTTCTTCACTTATAAAATGGGCATGTTGTTAGCTACTGTCAAATCATGCACAATGGGAATGGACCATTTCCATTCCACAGGGTTTTCACTGGCTGGTTTTCAGTAGTAGATTGCCAGGCCTTTCTTCCTAGCCCATCTTAGTCTGGAAGCTCTCCTGAAACCTGTTCAACATCATGGCCAACACTCAAGCCTCCAGTGGTAGATGGGTGGTGGCTACGCATGAGGTGTAGTAGCCAGGAATTGTACCAGGATCTCCCCCATGGAAGGCAAACATTCTACCACTGAAGCAAAACCACCCTCAAAATGGGGATAACAGTACCTATTTTATAGCATTGGTAGAAGGACAAAAAGAGACAGCATGTAAAATGATTTATAGGATGCCTCACGTGGATAAGACCTCAGCAAGCATAACTGCTATTATTGTAGCTATTTTTATATTACTAGTTTTATTAGTTGTGAAAATGACAAAAGGTCATATTATACACAAAGCTCATAATAATTATATTTAAACATCAACAAGACTGGATGGATAAATGGGCAAAGGATACAACTAGATTATTTCCACAAGAGGAAATACAAGTAATAAACACCAAATTTAAGTTCAGCCTTAGTAGCAGTGAAACTTAAAAAAAAATATGTAATTGTTTTATACTCAGAGGAAAATCTCTGAATTTCCTCTATGGAATGATACTATGATACTAATGATACTATGAATATGATATTGAATTGGACATTGTATTAGTCAAGATAGGCTGGTTTATGCTGTGGTAACAAATTCACCCTAAATATCTGTCTTAAAAAAAACACAAAACATTTGTCTCTCAGTTGTGCTACATGTTTACTTAAAGCAACAGGAAGACCCTGCTAGTTGTAGACCCTCAAGGACCCAGCCACTGGAGTTGTCATCTTAACATGCACTTCCGTGACCCACCACCAAGCCAGGAATGGTAAGGACTGTGGTAACTCACACACTGATGAGGCTATGGCTTGTGTAGCCTGTTAGTCCTATAGACTAGCTTCTTCTCTGAGACTTTGGCTTCAATCTTTCTCTTTTGTTCCTCACTAATAGATAGCAATAGTTGAATCATAGGTAGCTGCTTGAAAGTGTTAAGTCCTCAGACACTACTTACCTCCCTAGCATGCAGAACGTGAACTTTATGAACTGTGTTATGCCAGTTGACTGAGTTTTCCCATGAAACTAAGGTCCTAAGCCTTCAAATCCAAAAACTAATCTTGTAAGGTATTTGATTGTGTCTGAGAAGTGTATCTGTAAGTGTGTCCTGTATGAATATAAATGAGTACACACACATACCTATACATAACATACATATAGATACTTTGTCTTATGTACACATACGTACACACCTGTACATACGCTTACCTATATATGCTTATATACATATATACGTGACCATATACTTGTTTTTTGGTTATTATTGCTGTTGCCAAATTATATAGTCATATTTTTCAGTACACACATCCTTTTATCTTGAGTGCTTCTTAGTGGCATCATTTCCTTTGATCAAGCTGTGCTCACTACACCTACATTCAGTGCTACTTTTCCCATCACAAGAATCTACAATCTAGAGTGTATACACACTGGCTCTTGAAGACTAAGGCACTTGACTGCTAACCAGAGGGCTAGTGGTTCAAACCCACCAGCCACTCCTTGGAAGGAAGGTTGGGCAATCTACTTCTATAGTAATACAGCCTCAGAAACTCAAGGAGGGGTCGCAATGAGTCAGATCTGACCCGACGGCACATAACAATAGGAAATGACATCTTGTTATTTCTTTTCACCTTTCATTGGTTAAAGCAAGTCACATGACCACACCTAACTTCAGAAAAGTACACAGACTTACCCTGTGTCCAGAAAGGGGGTGTTTTAATTTCTTAGCACTGCCATAACAGTACTATAAACAGGGTAGCTTAAAACAACAAACATTTATTCTCTCACAGTTCAGAAGGCTAGAAGTCCAAAATTAAGGTGTTGGCAGGGCCACACTTTATTATTGAATAAATATAATAATATTTATAATAATATAATATTCACACTTTATTGAAGGCTCTCAGGGAGGATTTTTTTTCTTTCCTTTTCTAGCTTCTGGTAGCACCAGGCATCCTTGGCTTGTGGCAGTGTGATTGCAGACTCTGCCTCTGTCATCACGTGGCTGTCTTCCCTCTGTGTCTCTGTCTCTGTGTCTCTTCTCATAATCACACCAGTTTTATTGGATTATGGCCCTCAATATTCCAGTATGACCTCATGTTAATTCAACTTATTACATCTTCAAAGGCCTTATTTTCAAATAAGATCACATTCACAGGTACCAGAGGTTAGGACTAGAACATACTTTCTTGGGGAACAAAAATAAACCCCTAATGGGGGAGAATAATGATGACCACAGACACCAACCCATTTCAGATGAACCTCTTCAAGTCCTTCAGCCTATCTCACCTTATCATTTCATGCCTCTGCGTTAGAATTCTATACCAGCCAAACTAAATCTAATGTGAGAGTAAAATAAAGACATTTTCAGATATGGAGAGCTGGTCTCAAAAAAAAAAAAAAAAATCCCTCAATTTATTTTGTCTCAAGAAAGAAGTCGAAGATGTCCCGCACCAGATCAGGAAGTAAACCAAAGAAGAGGCCATGGGACCTAGGGCACAGAAGAAAGGCAGCAGGGCCTCTGAGAAGGGAAGGCAAGGGAAGGCCAGGTGACAGCTCTGCAGCCATTCCAGACAGGAGCAGGCAGCAGGGGTCTCCAGAACGGGTGTCTCCAGGGAAAAACAAAATGTCTGAAGTGTCTGCTGCCTCTGTGTTGAGAGACTTACAGGCCCCTTAGAATGTGGAGATAAGTTGGTGGTTGGTGCATAGAAAACTAAGCTAATAAGGAAATGATAAAAGTGATAATCTGAGGGAAAAATAAAGAATTTCATAAGAAAGGATATGTAAAATAATATGTGACTTAGTTGTGACTTACAACTATATAAACACAGAAAAGTAATTCAACCAAACGTTTTGCTGTAACAGTGTGGAAAAAGATGGAGGAGACAGCACGAATTTTAGGGGACGTGTGAGAGCTATTAACACCTTCCAGTGCAGGAAGTTCAATAGATGATATCGAAACCTGAAAATGAGGAACCAGCAGGATAAACATGTAATTTAGAAATGTCCAGGCATATATTAGAAGTGGGGCAAAAAGCTAAAAGAATTGTCAGTAGTTACCTCTCAGAAACAGGAATCAAGAGTGGAAAAGGATAGGGCATCTTGTTGGACTTTTAAACGGTATACACATATGTTGGGAAAAAAATGAAGAATCTAGACAGTAAAAACTAAACATGCAAAGACATCCCACTAGCATTGTTTCTTATAGTGAAAAAATGGGAACAAAATCATCCAACAGGAAAGCCAGTGATAAAATACAGGGGAAATATGTGGGCTGTCAAGTCAGACAGATTGGAGTGTTAATCCAGGACTTGCTGCCTACAGGACTTTTGGAGACTCGGTTTCCTAGTTGAAAAGGAAGGTCATAATAATAAGAGCCACTCCTCGGAAGGAAGATGGGGCAATCTACTTCTGTAGTGATACTGCCTCAGCAACCCAAGGAGTGGTCGCTATGAGTCGGGTCCAACTCCACAGCACATAACAACAACAACAAAACAATAATAAGTGTTCTTGTGAGGAATAAATTAAATCATATAATATGCCTGACCCATAGAAAGTGCTAAATAAATGTTTGCTCCCTAAAGGAGGTTAATAAGCAGGGTAGAATGTTCTATAGTCATCCAGACTTTATTATAATAATTATATGTAACAACAGATAATTGGTGGAAAAAGCAGAAGATAAAATTATCTTTGCACCATCATTATAACTATGTAAATGCTCTGTATTCAGGAAATAAAAAAATGAAAATAATTTTGTAAGAGTCATGAGGATATGGGTGATTTATGAACTTTTGCTTTCTTCTAGTTATTTCAAATAGATATGAAATAAAATTAAAAGAAGTCTTAATGTTCATCTCATCTTTCATACTTTTGAAAGTGTGTAATTTACTGCTATTAATAAGAATAAGCAGTTATACCAGCCACTGTCCTTTGCATTTGTCCTTCATCTGTAAAGAGAGGTGGACTTTGTTCATTTATTTTTTAAATACATTTTATTGAAATACAACTTATGTACAGTGAAATAAACAAAATTAAAGTGACATGGGTCAATGCTCTTTTTTTTTTTTTTGCAGTATTCCTTCCCCACCCCTCCCACCCCTGGTAACAAACAAAGAAAGTATCCTTCCATATATAAACGTTTCCTTGACTTTTTATAATAATGAACTAATATTTCATTTGTCCTTCTATGATTGACTTATTTCACTCAGCGTAATGTCCTCCAGGAGCTCTGGTAGCATAGTGCCTAAGGCACTTGACTGCTAACCAGAAGGCTGGCCGTTCAAACTCACCAGCCACTCCTCGGAAGGAAGGTGGGGCATTCTACTTTTGTAGTGATAACTGCCTTGGAAACTCAAGGAGGGGTCGCTATGAGTCAGGTCCAACTCGACGACACTAACAACAACAATGTCCTCCCAATTCATCCATGTTATGTAGTGTTTTGCAGATTCTACATTATTCTTTAGTGTTGCATAGATTCCATTGTGTGTGTGTACCATGGTTTGATTATCCATTCTTCTGTTGATGGGTGTGAAGGTTGTTTGAGATGGACTTTGTTTTAACAGAACTTTCTAAAACATGTTTATCTACATGGTCTTGTGCTGTTCTCTTGCTTTGTGGATAAGAATTAAGGTCTGGTGCATACTGCCCAGAGTTTCCATGAGGGTGGAGTTGTTGCTGTTTGAGGAAATGTTTCTCTGTGTTCCCATGCCATAGGAGAAGGCTACCATTTCCACAGAGCTAAACCACAGCCATCAACAGTGGCTTCTTTCAGCTTTTTGGAACTGCATTCCCCTTATTGAAAGTTCCAGGGCAGCTGCCTCATTTCCTTCCTTTAACATTTCTCGTCAGGGCTCACCCTGCTTAAGAAGCAGTGACTGTGTTTCCCAACAGTTCTTTCATCGACCAGTAGAATATGTGACCTTGTTCTCTCGCTCAGTATTGCCCTTGTTGACAGTAGCCCCTATATTCATCACAGTAAATTTATAATAGTTATGCATATCAGAAACACTATCGCCTTTGTAGTTTGTATTTATTTTTAAAAAACAAGTAATATATTCATATGAAAAGATTCCCCCAGCTATCATTTAGTTCCCTTCAACCAATGTTTCTTAATTATTTTTATAGACATATTTTATGCAAAACAGCAATTATACACACACACGCACAAAACTCAGTTGCCTTCCAGTCAGTTCTGATACATGGAGACCCATGTGTTTCAGAGCAGAATTGTGCTCCATAAGGTTTTTTGGTCTGTGACCTTCTGCAAGCGATTGCCAGGCTTTTCTTCTGAGGCACCTCTGTGAACCACCAACCTTCCTGTTAGTAGCCCAGTGTTTAACTGTTTGTACCATCAGGAATTCCACACACACATATTTCTTTTCCTTTTCTTGCACAAATAGTAATATCCTATATACTGTCCTGTACTTTACTTTTCTTCGTGAAATAGCACTTAGAGTTTCTTCCGTTTGAGTGCAGGAAGGGTTTCCTCATTTATATCTTGGCTGCGTAGAATTCCATGTTGTTGTTGGGTGCCACTGAGTTGATTCCAACTCTTAGTGACCCCTCTTATGTGACTTGGCTGTGGTCTTTACCGAAGCAGGTCCTCAGGTTTTTCTCCCATTTTATCACTGGGTGGGTTCAAACTGTCAACCTCTCAGTTAGCAGCCAAGTGCTTAACCATTGAGGCACTAGGGCTCTTGTTGTTTGTTGTTGTTATATGCCATCGAGTCAGACCTGACTCATAGCGACCCCTCCTTGGGTTTCCGAGGCAGTATCACTACGGATTGCCCCATCTTCCTTCCGAGGAGTGGCTGGTGGATTTGAACCACCAGCCTTCTGGTTAGCAATCAAGTGCCTTAGGCACTATGCGACCAGAGCTCCTAGGGCTCTTAGAATTCCACAATGGATCATAATTTAACTGGTCTCCTAGAGGGAGGTTTCATTTATTTCTAAGTGTTTGATTTCACAGTGCTGCAATGAATGATTTTGTGTTTATATCACGATACACATGCGTCAGTGGATCTGTAAGATAAACTTCTAGAAGATCGCAGGGTCACACTGTATAAGAATGCCTGTTTCTTCAAAATCTTGCCACCACAGAGGTTCTCCTGTTTTTTTATATTTGTCTATCTGGTAGGTAATAATTATTTTCCCACTGGAGCTTTAATTTCTATTTCTTTTATGAAGGAGGCTGTACATCTTTTCATATATTTACAAACTTTTTATTTCCTTTTCTACTAACTGCACACTAGTAGCTTTGCCCATTTTTTCTGATGGTCAATGGCCTTTTTCTGATGATTCATAGAGCTATTTATGTACTAGGGAAATTAGCCCTTTGTGATATGAATTGCAAATATTTTTTCTCAGTTTGTCATTTGCCTTTTGACTTTGCTCATGGTGGTATTTGCCATGTAGATTTTTTTTTTTTTTTTTTTTAATGTTTGCATAGTCAAATTGTTCAGTCATTTCTTTCATGGCTTCTGAGATTTCTGTTTTCCTTAGAAAGGTCATTTTCATTGCAGGATTATTAAAAAAAATTCTAAAATTTCTATGGTATCATTTTCTGCTTTGAAATGTTTGATTCCTCTGGAATTCATACTCATGTGAGGAGAGGCTCCAACTTTTTTTTTTTCTTTTTCTAGATGACTACCCTTTGCCCAGCACCATTTATTGAACAATCCATATTTACCCCATTTAATGAAATGCCCCCTTTTTTGCCTACAGAATTTCCTGGAGGTATTTAGGTATTTTCCACTCTTTTCTATTCCCTTGGTAAACTTGAAAGAGCTCTGGTGGTGCAGGAGTTAAACCATTAGGCTGCTAGCCAGAAGATCGGCAGTTCAAACCTACTAGCCACTCCACAGGGAGCTCTGGTAGCATAGTGGCTAAGACACTTGCCTGCTAACCAGACGGCTGGCGGTTCAAACCCACCAGCCACTCCTCGGAAGGAAGGTTGGGCAATCCTACTTCCGTAGTGATACTGCCTCGGAACGACTCGATGGCACATAACAACAACAACAACAAGCCACTCCACAGGAGAAGGATGAGGTGGTCTGCTTCTGTAACGATTGACAGTTTTGGAAACCCCATGGGGCAGTTCTACTGTCTTATAGGGTCACTGTGAGTCAGAATTGACACAGTGGCAGTGGGTTTGGTGTTTTTGTTTGTTTTTTATAAACCTGAATATCCCATTAACAGGTTTATAGCTTTATCTTTTACCATGAAAAGTAAAGGTGATACTAGTACTCCCTTATTACTCTTCTTTTTCATAATTTCTGTGATTATTACAGCTTCTGTTCTTTTTTCAATATGTATTTCAAAATGCTTGGTTAATTCCAAATATAAAATCCTGTTAATTTTGTTGTGAATTTCTTAACTTTATAGATAATCAAGGGAGACTTGGCATGTTTACGGTGCTGAGCTTTTCTATGCAAGTTCATTTGTTCAAGTCTCATAAAGGCCATAAAGTTTTCCTTGTAGCTCCTTCTCATGTTTGTGAACTCTCTGGGAACAAGAATTGAGTCAGGTATTAAGTGTGAGTTAATGACAATGATATATGTAAGTACTGACAAATGAAGCATAATTTTTGTTAAATATTTTAAGAACCCATCTTTTTTCTAACATCTTTGCTTGCCATTTTTTGCAGCTATTCTTTGCACATCAAAGAAGGGCAAGATATAGTCCCATCTGCTGATGGTAAAAGGAGCTCTGGTGGCATAGTGGTTAAAGTGTTCGACTGCTAACCAAAAGGTTGGCAGTTCAAATGCACCAGTGCTCCATGGAGAAGGACAAGGCAGTCTGCTTCCATAAAGATGTGTAGCTTGGGAAACCATATGGGGCAGTTCTGCTCTGTCCTAAAGGATCATTTTAAGTGGGAATCAACTCAGTGGTAGTCGGCTAGGTTGAGTTTGGCTGGTGGCAAAGGCCAGCATTTTAATTCTTACAGGCGTCCATCATTCAATTCAAGTGTTGTAAGAAGGGCATTCCATGCAAATAATCCAGGAACTTCACATTTAGATAGTTAGGATTTCCCCCACCAGAATTAGTAGCAAGTGTTGTGTGATTTCATCTCATCTCACTTGACTTCCCACCTTCCTAGCACAGACTTTGAAGTGGCTTTGGGCCGAGAAATGAACACAAGACAATACCGGGTTGGATAAGGAGCAGACTGTGGACAGTCTGTGTGTCCTCCAGGCAGCAAAGTGACAGGGAGCCAAGGACAAGACCAAGGTGTGCTCTGTGGTATGCATCAAGATACATTCTGTTTGGTCAGTGCGGGCAGTTTTTTCAAATCCATAATATTAATGACAGGAAAGGATAGGCAGAGAGAGTGGTGTTTTCTATGGAATTTTGGGAAAGAGTGAATTTTGGGAGCTCTGTGTTTAGCACTTTTTTGGGCCCAGCTCCAAGGGCTGCAATGAATTCTCCTAAAGTTAAAAAAAAAAAAGTTGTTGTTGAGTCAGTTCTGACTCATGGAGAACACCCCCCCATGTGTGTCACAGTAGAACTGTGCCCTGCAGGATTTTCTTTTTTAATTTTTATTGTGATTTGGGTGGAAGTTTACAGAGCAAATTCATTTTCCATTCAGCAGTTCATACATATTTTGTTTCATGACATTGACTGCAGTTCCCACAGTGTAACAGCTCTCTTCCCACTTCTTGCCTGTAGTTACCTCTTCGCTTTGTCCTTCTTATGTATTCCTATGCCCTGAGCTATCTCCCTGTGCAAATGCTACCCTTCTATTCTCCATGACTGATCATTCTAAGGAGTATATCTACCTGTTACAGATGTTCACCCTATATGCCTGTCTGTTGTTTGGCCGGAATCCACCAGAATGAGTTCAATTCCAGGCCTGAAGAGTAAGTAGTGTCCATAGTCTTGGGGGTTTCACCAGGCTCTATCAGACCAGTAAACCTGGTCTTTTTTGTGATTTGAGTTTTGTTCCACATTGTTCTCCCACTCCATCCAGGATCTCCTACACTGATCCTTTTCTGAGTGGTTGACAAGGGTAGCTGAGCACCATCTAATTCTAGTCTCATGGTCACATAGGCTGAGGTTCACATGGTCTACTAGTCCCTTGGACTAATTGTTTCCATTTGTCTTTATCTTCATTCTTCTTTGCTTCAAATGAGGAGAGACCAATTGTTGCATTTAGATGGCTGTTTGCAAACTTTGAAGACCCCAGTCTCTACTCACCATAGGATTTTCAATGGCTGGCTTTTCAGTAGATCAACAGGCGTTTCTTCTGAGGATTAGAATTTCCAAGTCTTTGCTTAGCAGTCAAGCATGTTGTTTGCACCATGCAGGGATTTTCTCCTAAAGTTAAAAAACAAAAAACCAAACCAATTGCTTTCAAGTCCATTACTACTCGTGGTAACCCCATGTGTGTAGGGTAGGTTGCTCCATAGGGTTTTCAAGACTTTGACCTTTTGGAAGCAGGTGAACAGTCCTTTCGGTTAGTAGCCAAGCAGTTAACCATTTGTGCCACACAAGGACTCTTTTTTAAAATAAATTTTACTGTGATTTGGATGAAAGTTTACAGAGCAAATTCACTTTCCATATGGCATACATGTCTCATGACATTGACTACAATTTCCCACAATGCAACAGTTACCCTCCCCTTTCCTCCCCATAGTTACCTCTTCCCCGTGTCCTTCCCTCCCATGCACTCCTGCTCCCCTGAGTTGTCTCCCTGTGCATACACAGCCCTTCTATTCTCCCATGATTGATCTTTTCAAGGAGTGCATCTTCCTAATATAAATGTTCAGCTCATATGCCTGTCTTTTGTTGGCTGGAAGCCACAGGAGGGGGTTCAATTCCAGACCTGAAGGGCAGCTAGGGGCCATAGTCTCAGTGGTTCCATAAGGCTCTATCAGACCAGCAAACCTGGTCCCCCATTTTTTTCCCTTTAAATGATTTTGAGTTTTGTTCCACATCATTCTCCCACTCTATCCAGGATCTCCTACATAGATCCTCCTCCAAGTGATTGACAGTGGTAGCTGGACACCATCTTGTTCTTATGGTCTCAGTTGTATAGGCTGAGGATCGCATGGTGTACCAGTGGCTTGGATTAATTATTTCCATACATCCTTGGTTTTCTTCATTCTTCTTTGCTCTGGACAAAGAGAGACCCATCGTTCATCTAGATGGCCGCTTGCAAGCTTTTAAGATCTCAGTCGCTACTCGCCAAAAGAAGATATGGAACAATGTTTTGTGTAGTATGTTATGCCAGTTGAGCTTGATGTCCCCTGCAACCATGGTCCTGAGCTCACAGGTCCAACTACTCAGTTCCTCTGAGTAGCTGGCTGTGTTGCCACACAAGGGCTCTTGAAGTTAGGTTACTACTATTTGACTGGCTCTCTTCACAGGACTAGTTCCAAATATTTGTTTGTTGGGACCCTGGAAACGCTTAATAAACTACAACTTTTAATAAACTACAAGCATCATGCCCCAGCCAGTTTGATATATTAGGGAGAGAGGACTGTGCTTCGGTCTGTGGTGTTTGGAGTGGGGTCTTCAGCAGTGTTTGTGAAACAGGAAGATAATGGGATCAGAGACATTTGGTACATGAATGCAGTTTGAAGCTTTTTAACTGGTTTCTTTGTACTTGAAATTGAGTTCATTTTTCCTTGGAGCAACAAAGTGCGGTTTCTTTTTAAGAGGTTTTATTGTACATCACGTGTCTGTTCTTTTTAACGTTCGTGCTTTATAGCTTGCCCAGCACACACAATGGGTCACAGATGTCCCAGCTCTGCCCAGTGGCCTCCATCCTGTATTTAGAAGCCAGCCAGCTACAGGAGCAGGAATGATTTTTCTTTTGTTTCTTCAGGCCACTTTCGATCCTTTCAAGCAGGAATAAAACAAACAAACAGCCCCTGCAGTGGAATTTTCCTGTGCATAATCCTGTGATTCAAGAATAGAACATCTAGCAACAACACTGAGAACGTAATATGTGTCAGCTGTGAAGAAGTAGTTGCCTCCAGTGGCGAAAAATGCTGTTTTTAAAGCATACTTCTGATGAGCCTATTAATGGGTGTTTGGGAAGCTGAATATACTACTTGCCACTTTGAGAGAAAAGGGCCAAGATGTCCTTCATACCAGCTGCCCATGCAGCCCTTCTCTGACCCTATCCACCTGGAGCTAGGTCAGAGCTCACAAGGTAAAAGGACATAGTTCTTCAGACTGCCAAATGGGCAGACACCAGTCCCTGATGGAGCTCAGTGCCCCTTGGGGTTCAATAATTTGCTGGAACAACACACAGAATCTCACACAGAGTATACCATACTTACAACTGCAGATTTATTGCAACCAAAAAGGATACAAATGAAGAGATGCACAGGGTGAAGTCTGGGAGAGGTCCCAGTGCAGCATTCCATGTCCCAAAGGAGCACATTACCCTCCTAAGAGCAAATATTCTTACCAACCAGGAAGCTCATCTGAGCCTTAGAGTTCTAGGCTCTGATTGGCCTCCTCACATGGCCATGATCTATTACATCATGCCTCTTGAAGCTAGTTAACATTGGGCCACCAAGTGGTCCCTCCTGGACTCATCATTCCCCTCTTATTAGCCTCAGGTGTGGTCTGGCCCAAAAAGAATTCAGAACAAAAGCCAAATTGCATTCTATACCTCAGTGTGCTTTGGGCAGAGAATAAGATAGACCTTCTTTCTGGAAACAGAGGCAATGTCCAAGCCCATTTCTCCTCAACAGCCCCAGCATCTGACTTGAGCCCTGCCCAGTGCCTCAGCAGGTAGCCAGGGAAGGACATTATTAGCCACTTGAATATGAGATTTTCAAGAGAGAAACTAGAGAGCTGTGCAGTACTGGTCCATCGGCCCGAGGAAGAGAGCTTTTTTTTTTTTTTTGCAAGGACTTGCCAGGATGGTGTCACTTGTCTGCTTTTTGCCCCAGTTACTGAACCATCTTCAGGCTTGAATCATGTGTAAGGAGAGGGAAACCTGGGAACAGAGTGCTAAAATGGCAGGCCTGTGCTCATAGAGTTGAGTAATCTGCATTAGGAAAAAAGACAGGGCTTGTGGACTTACAGGAGCTCTGGTAGTATAGTGCCTAAGGCATTTGACTGCTAACCAGAAGGCTGGTGGTTCAAACCTACCAGCCACTCCTCAGAAGGAAGTTTGGGCAATCTATTTCTGTAGTGATACCGCCTCCAAAACTCAAGGAGGGGTTGTTATGAGTTGGATTCGACTCAATGGCAATGAGTTTAGTTTGAGTTTTGTGAACTTGCAGTATCGCTGGCTGGCATCAACAGTTAAGCGCTTGGCTACTAACCAAATGATTAGTGCTTCGGGTCCACCCAAAGGTGCCTTGAAAGAAAGGCTTGGCAATCTGCTTCTGAAAGATCACAGCCTTATGGAGCACAGTTCTACTCTGACACACACACGTTCAGCATAAGTTGGAATTGACTTTGTGGCATCTGGTTTGGTTTGATTTGGTGGACTTGTGGGACTTCTGGTCAAGTGCTGGGCTCTCAAATGCTTTTCCTTGAGCCGTACTCAAAGAGCTGCTGTGCTAACATTTAAACGTCATAAACCCTCGAGAAGATGCTGCTTTTTTTGCCAGATGACCTTTTACAAATTGAGAGAATTCCAGGCAAATACCCAGGGTGGCAATGGATCCTTGGTGGAGTCCTGCAGATACTCCACTCTGTGCTGTACTCCACTCCTTCTGCCCAGTGGCTTTGATTTTAGGCAGAGAGGGAATTGAAAATAAATTCTTACTATTTTTGTTTTAACATTACAATTTTTAACTTTATCCTGATACTCTTTCTAGTATACAGTAGAGTTGCATCATACACACATTTAACTTATGCAAATTCAACTATGTACACCGAGAAAGAGAAAAAGGGATAAACGTGGACTTTTTCACTCCTGCTGGCCTTTCTGCTTATCTCCCTACTCAGAGGAGCATGAGCCTCTAAGCAAGTGAGCTGGAGCCTCAAGCCCCCTCTGGCACTGCCAGTGCCTCTCTGCCCCTCCTCCTGCAGCAGCGTGCATCTTGCTGCAACCTCGCATTTAAAGATATTGGTGTGTGTTTTGTTTATTTCACAACACAGCACCTAACCTCAAGCCACTAATGTCATATGGTGCTAAGATGGAGTCCCAACCATCTGCCCAGCTCTGGAGGAGAGCTGTCTGGGCTCCACTTACCAAGCAAGAGACAGTGTATTCCTTCCCAAGGGATATGCAGTGAGTAATATGACCACAGTCATGTTTCACCTTTTAACTTGAGAAGACAGAATAAACCTGAGAAGAGGGCAGAAATTAAAATGGGTTAATGGATTCATTACCACACATTATTCCTTGGCTGTGACTTTTGCATTGCTATACTTACTGAAGCCCTGAACTCGGGTCGGAGGGTTTGCCCTTCCTCTCCTGTTCATTGCCAGCTCTGGCTTGGAAGCCCTCATTAAACAGATCTATAACAGAAATAACTATCTGGGTTCTCTGTGTTTCTGAAAAGCCCCTGGTTGGTGGTAACATTGAAAATAGCCAACAGCAGAATAGATGTATGTTGCTAATTTGATATATTTTTAAAACTAGAGGCTAGCCGTTGACTAAGATATGGTAAGCCCCATTTACACTAGTTTTAGGTAACTCATGTTAAAAGGATGGCTAATAGGAGCTCTGGTAGTGTAGTGCCTAAGGCATTTGACTGCTAACCAGAAGGCTGGCAGTTTAAACCCATCAGCCACTCCTGGGAAGGAAGATGGGGCAATCTATTTCCGTAGTGATACTGCCTTGGAAACCCAAGGAGGGGTCACTATGAGTCGGATCTGACTTGACGGCATTGAATTTGATTTTTTGATTTTAATAGAGTCATAGGAGTTTGGTTTTTGATTTTAATAGAGTCATAGGAGTAACTGGAATGAAAGGTTCTACTTTTTGTCATACTTATTTAAAAATCCCAAATAAGCACTAAATGTTAGTGGTCAAGAAACCTCAGTTGAAGACTATTCTGCCACTGATTAGTACTGTGACTAATTGTAAAATTCAGTTGACAACATCTGCCCCTATCACAAAGTTGTCATCAAAGGTAAATGAGATCAAAAAAAGGCCTTTGAAAAACTGAGACGTTCTATAGATGTTAAAGCCAGCCTGCCAGCCTCTCCTCTCACAGCCCTGAGCTGACCCTGCATCAGAATCTTCTTCCCTCACCCAGTTCCTTTCTTTTCAGCTCCTGTTGTCTCCTTTGTCTCAAGTCTCTTCTCTTGATAGAGAGAAACATGTAAGAATAGAATGCAAACTGAATAGAATGCAAACTGATGTTCTAACCCCTTGCACTCCCACTAGGAAAAGTTCAGGAGCGTTTTAACCCAAGCACATTTTGAATACAAATACAGGCAGTCCCTGGGTTAAGAATGAGATCTGTTCCTGTGTCTTTAAGTCTGTAAGTGGAACTTGTAGGTGAGTCAGAACAGGTGCATACAGTTCTTATTTAGCCTTACTTTAATGCAAAAAAAGCTCAAAGCCTTTTTTCAGTGATTTAAAAGCTGTACATGCGGCAAGCAAAAGTGAATCCAATGAAGGATTTGTTGCAAGGAGGTGTTGGGTCAGTGTTTCCAAAGCAGGGCTTCACACCAGTTGGTTCCAGTTTGACCCTCTACTGAGAATTTGCGTTTCTACCCCAGATACACACAATCAGAATCTACATTTTAACAGGATCCCCAGGCAATTCTTATAGGTTCACAGGTGATTCTGTGTTCATAAAAATCACTTGTGGATCTTGTTAAAATTAGATTCTAATTCAGTGTATCTGGGGTAAAAAACCGTCAAGTTGATTTGACTCACAGCGATCCCGCCTTGGGTTTCCTAGGTGGTATCTCTGTGGAAGGAGCTCCGGTAGCATAGTGGCTAAAGCACTTGACTGCTAACCAGAAGGCTGGTGGTTCAAACCCACCAGCCACTCCTCAGAAGGCAGGTTGGGCAATCCTACTTCCGTAGTGATACTGCCTCGGAAACCCAAGGAGGGGTTGCTATGAGTCGGGGCCGACTCGACGGCACATAACAACAACAACAACATCTCTGTGGAAGTAGATTGCACAATCTTCCTTCTGAGGAGTGGCTGGTGGGTTTGAACCACCAGCCTTGTTTCCGGTTAGCAGTCAAATGCCTTAGGCACTACGCCACCAGAGCTCAAAGGCAAATTCTCAACAAGGGATCAAATACAAAGTAAGGGCAATTTATATAACATTAAAGGGCGAGTAGGAGTTGTCTGTATTTCATCAGAGTTATGCTAATATGAACGAGTCTTCTTTGAGAAAATATTTTCTGGAATAAATTCTATTCAGCCAGTTTGATTCCATGATGAATATCTTATACAATACAGGTAAAGTTTATCTTCTTCATGTTTGTTTTCCATTTAAATTTTACTACAGAACTTGAGTTCCATGATCCATTTTTTTATCCATATGGTATATCACTGGCCATAGTGTCTTTTATGTTTTAAATTTTTATTGTGATTTGGGTAAAAGTTCACAAAGCAAATTCATTTTCCAAACAGCAATTCATACACATTTTGTTTCATGACTCTGACTGCAAAACCAAAAACCAAACTCACTGCCATTGAGTCGGATCCGACTCATAGCAACCCCTCCTTGGGTTTCTGAGGTGATATCACTACAGAAGTAGATTGCCCAATCTTCTTTCTGAGGAGTGCTGGTGGGTTTGAACTGCGAGCCTTCTGGTTAGCAAATGCCTTAAGCGCTACACCACCAGAGCTCCCTGACACTGACTGCAGTTCCCCACAATGTAACAGGTCTCTTCCCACTGCCTCCCAGTACTTACCCCTTCCCTGTGTCTTTCTTTCCTATGCATTCCTGCCACTCCCATCCTCACCCCAGCTATCTCCCCATGCAAACACTGCCCTTCTGTTCTCCCATGATTAATCGTTCTAACAAGTATATTTACTTACTGTAAATGTTCACCCTATATGCCTGTCTGTTGTTTGGCTGGAAGCCACTGAAGTGAGTTCAGTTCGATACCTGAAGGGTAACTGAGGACCAGTCTCGAGGGTCTCACCAGGCTCTATCTGACCCTAACTTCTACTCTGGTGAGTTTTCTTGTAGTTATTATTTCTACCAAGTATAATTCTTTAGGTCAAATTTTGCATATCAAAATGTTTTCTTAAAGACTGGATTCTTCTGGCAATTTTTATACAAAACTAAATTATACCACATGCAGTTTTAAATGTTGCTATTTTTATTTTGAGTCAATTCTTTCTATCAATAATGTTGTTGTTGTTGTTATGTGCCATTGAGTCAGCTTCAACTCATAGCGACCCTTTGTACTACAGAATGAAACACTGCCCAGTCCTACACCAACCTCTCAATGCTTACTACACCTGAGTCCATGATTGCTGCCACTGTACCAGTCATCTCATTGAGAGTCTTTCCCCTTTTTCACTGACCCTCCACTTTGCCAAGTGTGATATCCTTCTCCAGGGAATGGTCCCTTCTGTCAGTAATACCCATTATGGAATGGATGAAAGACTGATAAAACCAAAAACCAAACTCACTGCCATCGAATCAATTCTGACTCATAGCGACCCCTCCTTGGGCTTCTGAGGCGATATCTCTACAGAAGTAGATTGCCCCATTTTCTGTCCAAAGAATGATAGTACATACTTATCAGCTGTTTCACTAAAAATTGTGATTAATGTTAAAGGTTGAGATGCAAATAGAAGTAGAAGACTGGGAGGAAGTGGCCTAGAGTCATAATGATGGGGACAAAGTGATGGGTTCACAATGTGCTCCTTTAGGGCTAGTAAAGAGCATTCAGTGGCTAAGTAGTCTTAAAAACTCCACTTTTCCAGATGTTGCCTGTAAAGAAAGCAGATTATTTTGTTTGTTCAGATTTGCTTTTCAGAAAGATGGCTATATAAGGAAAAACCGTTGAGCAAGTAGGTCACCTGTTACCTGACCTACGTTGTGTTATAGGTGAAGCAGCTGCTTATGAGTAAATACATTTGAGAAGTATGTGGAATGCGAAAAGTTAGGACCAGGGTTGGGGACAGATAGGGAGAATGGGGAGACTTTGGAAGAACTAGATGGGGACAAGATGGTTTGATGGGACGTGGGGACTCAGGGGCACTAAAGAAGCCTCAAACCAGAGACAAGTCTAGCAAAAAACCTTGAAGGGGACATTTGTCACTTTTTGGCTGCCCAGCATTCATTCTTCCTTTCTGTGGGCACACCAGTTTCCCTTTGGGAAAGTTCTTCTCTCCTGTTGCATGCAGGTAATAAATCAAAGTGTCCTGCCTACCCACTCTGAAATTAAAGGCATCTTTTCTTCTCACTAAGGAGCTCTGATGTCATAATGGTTAAAGCATTCGGCTACAAACAAAAAGGTCAGCAATTTGCACCCACCAGCCAGTCCGTGGGAGAAAGATGAGGCAGTTGGCTGTAAAGATTTATAGCCTTGGAAACCCTATGGGGCAGTTCTACTCTGTCCTATAAGGTCACTGTGAGTCTGAATCAACTTGATGGCTGTGAATGTGGTTTGGTTTGGTTTTTCTTTTTACTGCCATGGAGGAGCCAGGGGACAGGCACTGCTCTAGACATGGCCACCACTCCTGGGACATTGACTCTTGAGAAGGGAGATGGTGGTGTCTGCTGTGTAAAGAGCACATCTCTGTAGTGGCCTCCTGGAATGTTTTCTAGAGACTGCCCTCTTTTCAGAGGAATCCTGGGGCACAGTTGTTAAGTGCTGAGATCTAACCAAAAGTTCAGTGGTTCAGACCCACCAGCCTCTCTGCAAGAGAAAGATACGGCAGTGTGCTTCCATAAAGGTTGCAGCCTTAGAAACCCCATGGGGCAGTTCTACTCTGTCCTATAGGGTCACTGTGAGTCAGAATCAACTCATATGGGCACATATGTTAGCAGACGAATGTTCTAACCACAGCACCTTCATGGCTCCTTCTCTGATACAAACTTTTAATGCCAAGGAGTAGCCGCTGGGTGGACATTTGGTCCACTAGTTAGAAAGGACTTGCTCTGGGAGCTATAGGGGCCCAGTCTCAGACAGCATATCCTAAACACCTACTGTGTATCCAACAACAAGAACGCAACAGACTGCCATCGAGTCGGACCCGACTCATAGCTACCCCTCCTTGGGTTTCCGAAGCAGTATCACTACGGAAGTAAATTGCCCAACCTTCCTTCTGAGGAGTGGCTGGTGGATTTGAACCGCCAGCCGTCTGGTTAGCAGCCAAATGCCTTAGGCACTATGCCACCAGAGCTCTTTGTGTTAATATGGTAGAGAGGTACCAGAAAGAATCAAAGGTAATAACAGCTAAGTCTGGGTTCAATAGCCAGAAAGTAATTTGATCTACAGTCAAAGGACTCAAGGTCCTATAAAGAAAGATTGGTCATGTACTGATTTAGGGCAGAAATGAACATAAGTCAATTCTCTTTTAAGAGACCAGAACAATCTGTCCTTGATGATGTGAATTCCATCTGCCCAAAGGCAGTGTGTAGGTGTCTGTGATGGGGAGAGATGACCAGATTGTCCCTTGAGGTCTTTTCCATTGGGTGATTCTGTTAGTAAATCCAGACATGGAATAGGTTCAGAAGATAAAGACAGGCTAACTTCTTTATATTGTTGTGGTCTAGCTTGTTTCTTAGTTAACAAGCATTTATTAACAACCGGTAATAGTACAACATTGGACAAAACACCATTATGAATATTAAGGAAGTATAAGACATCATCCTTGCTTTTAGGGGGTAGTTAAGAATAAAACATGCCCAGACGCTTCAACTAGAAGAATGTATATAAAAAAAAAACTTGTTGCCATCGAGTTGATTCCAACTCATAGTGACCCTATGTGACAGGGTACTGCCTCATGGGGTTTCTAAGGCTATACATCCTTATGGAAGCAGATTGCCACACCTTTCTCCCACAGAGTGGCTGGTGGTTTTGAACCACCAACCTTTCACTAGCTACTATGTCACCAGGGCTTGCTCTCTCTCTTCCCTTCCCCTTTCCCTAATACACACATGCATATTAGTATAGTAAAAACTGAGAATTCTATAAAACATGAAGAAAGCTATAAAGTTTTACTGTATGACATAAATGACCTGGAAAGATACATCATGTTTTTGGATAGGACAAGTCAATATTGTAAAGGTGTCAGTTATTCCCAGTTGATATTTAAGTTTTGTGTGTTTCCAATTAAAAAAAAAAAAATCCTATAATTTTCATGGAAATAAGCAAGCTAATTCTATAATTCATCTGGAAAATAAAATGTTCAAAAACTGCCAAGAAAATTTTGGAAAAGATGGTAAAGGGAGCCTAAACTACTAGCTCTCAAAACAGTTCATAGAGTTATAGTAATAGCAATATCATACTGGCATGAGACTAGCCAAATGGATCGATGAATCAGGATAGAGAATATAGAAACAAATCTAAATATGTAATTGGGAGTTTGATGTATGTTAAAAATAACAGTTAAAATCAGTAGGGAAAGGAGGGGCTGTTTTAAAATGGTTTAAGGACAATTATCCTATCCATTAGAAGAGAAAACAAATTGGATTTTGTAGTAGTTAAAGGGGAGCTCTGGTGACATAGCCTAAGGCACTTGACTGCTAACCAGAAGGCTGGCGGTTCAAACCCACCAGCCTCTCCTGGGAAGGAAGATTGGGCAATCTACTTCTGTAGTGATACTGCCTTGGAAACCCAAGGGGAGGGGTCATTATGAGTCAGATCCAACTCAACAGCACATAACAACAATAGTAGTTAAGGTTGTGTGTCAGCTTGGCTAGGCCATGATTTTGAGTGGCTTGGCAGCTACATGTAATTAATCCCCATGATGATACTGGGTATGGTGTAATCACTTCCATGGTACAATCTGCTGTTAATCAGTTGAAGGAGAGTTGTGTTTATGGTGTGTGCCATTTCTGGTATATATAGAAAGGATCCTGCATTTGGTGCATCATCATCTCCAGTTCCTGGACTTCAATCAGTGGCTTGTCTTGTTGCCCAGCAGTCTACCATTTTACCTGCTGATCTTGGATTCGTCAGCCTCAGCAGCTGCAAGACGCAGGAGAAGGGGCCTCCACCCAGCGCCAAGAGCTGGCACTCTGAATTCGGACTTCTAGCCCCCTGTAGAACAAATTTCTGTTTGTTGAAGCCATGTGCTTGTGAAATTACAACTATAGGAATAATAGAAGACAATATTGGAAAATATTTTTATAATTGAATGTCAAAATAGCCCCTTTTAATACAAAACCCAAAAGCTTTCATAGGAAACAAATTTAACCCCAAAATATAAATTTTATATGAGAGAAAAAATAGTTAAAATATACAGCAGACCAGGAAAAAACATGTACTACATAATGGATTAATGTAGGAGTTACAAAATAATACTGGCAAGTTAATAGGATAAAGGTGAACATAGTAGAAAAGTGAACAAAACATATTAATGCATCGTAATTCACAGAAGAGAAATATAGTTAGCTAATATCAAAAATGCAAATTCAAACAAGAAACTTTTTTTTTCAAAACCATATATTGGATCAATGTTAAGAAATACAAGTTAAAACAAGATGCCTTTTGTCTGTCAGCATGGCCAAAATGTAAAAGAGTATTAATGCTAATTGTTGATGAAGGCAAGGAAAACAGGTACTTTTGTGTTTTATTGGTGGGAACAGAAATTGGTTCATCTTTTTTAGAAGTCAATTTGAAGGTGCCATAAAAATTTAAAGGGGCAGTGGTGGTTCAGTGGTAGGATTCTCACCTCCATGGGAGAGACCTGGGTTCAGTTCCTGGCCGGTGTACCTCTAGCGCACCCACCACCTATCTGTCAGTTGCCATGATGCTAAACAGGTTTCAGCAGAGCTTCCAGACTAAGATGGACTAGGAAAAAATGCCTAGTAACTACTTCTGAAAATTAGCCAGTGAAAATCGTATGGATCCTGACAGTCCGATCTGCAACCATTCGTGGAGATGGTGCAGAGCCGGGCAGTGTTTTGTTCCATTGTGCATGGGGTCACCATGAGTCAGGAGCTGACTAGACCACAGCCAACAGCAACAAAGTTTTAAATGCATATAGCCCTTAGTTCCATTTTTCATCCTCCAGGCCTCTCTGTATGGCCTCTGACCATCAGGTAGCCTCATCAGAGCTGCTTTACAGTTTGGCACCAGGTTTCTAAGGAAGGGAAAGAGAAGCCTCCAGGTCTCTTCAGGGTTAGGTTAGGTTGGGCCTAGTAGAACCCACATTTTATCATCCCAAACAGGTTACAGGCAGCCAAGATTCAAGGAAGGGAGTCTAGCTTCTGATGGGAAGAATGACTTAGAATTATGTATTAGTTATATTTTCAGACAAACTACCATATAGGGAGAGGAAAGCATATTGCTCCATGTAATGTCTTAGTAAGATCTCTTAAGTGTTTATATGTTTTATATGCATTCACAATATTTTATTGTTTGGTTCCACATTTCCTCCCTGATTTAGACCGTGTGACTAGTTTTTTTTTCTTCTGTTGTTGTTCTTGTGGTTTGTGGATGAATTATGTGAACAAACAAAAACACACAGTAAAACCCCACTGTAACACACTAAGTGGAGTTCAGAAATTCAATTTTGTAAACCCTGGTGTTGTGTTATTGTGAAGTTAATTAAAAACAGTGTTTTATCAGTAGGTGGTGGTGTCATAAAATTAAAGATTATGAAACTTTCACTATGCACAGTTGATCTTACACAGGACTAAGAAATTCCCAAGTGATCCTGAGGCATTTGCTTATATACACACACACACAAATGTGAGAATTTGATCCCACCCCAGTTTGAGAATGGGGAATGTGGTTAGGTGCTGTACAGTAGCTAAACATCAATTATGTTATAGTCACTAAATTCACAATTTTAAGTGCTGGACTACTAGCTAAAAGTTTGGCAATTCAACCCCCCTCCCCCAGGGTCACTCAGAAGTAAGGCATGGTGATCTGCTTCCAAAAAGTCACAGCCTTAAAAACCCTCTGGAGCAGTTCTGTTCTGCACACATGCGGGTCTATGAGTCAGAATCCACTGACAGCAATTAACAACATTTGTAGGAAAAAAAAAAAAAATTATATATATATAGAGAGAGAGGCTCTGGTAGCATAGTGTCTAAGGCACTTGACTGCTAACCAAAAGGCTGGTGGTTCAAACTCACCAGCCACTCTTCAGAAGGAAGGTTGGGCAATCCTACTTCGGAAACCCAAGGAGGGGTGCTATGAGTCAGGGCGGGCCGGGGGCCAACTCCATGGCAAACAACAACAACAGTCTTTTTAGATCTAGCAGGTCATTTCAGCAAGTGCTCTCTAAGTGCTTTTAATGTGTATCATGTGCCCTGGGGAGAGACACAAAAGATGAGTGAATCACCTGGCTACTGCAACTGGGGGTGGGGGGATGAGGGGAGAGCTTGACATGACCTTTTAAAGTGATCAAGCCACCTGGATGTTAGGATGAGCTGTACGCAGAGGGAGCTATATTTCCACACAGACCACCACTAGTGCCCAGAGAACGGGCAGCAACTGGATTGGAAGTAAGATTTGAAGGACAAGTAGTAGCTGATCAGTAGAAAAGCTGAGTGTGGAAGGAAAGGGGCACATTCCAGGCAAAGGAAACAGATTGAGCAAACACAGCTCAGCACTGTAGAGAAACCAATAGCAGCTTCAGCCAATGAGATCATGTTGTACTTTGTGCCTGTTTGGATGGCATTGGCAGGTGTTTCTGGTTCCTTGAGCTTAAGAATAAAGAAGTCAGCAGGCCCCAGGGTGTGACAGGTCTCCTAGGCCAGGCTAGAGCCCATGCACTGAAGGGCTGTGGCAAGAGAAAGACTGGAGCCCAGAAGGCCACGTAAGGCCTGTTGCCAAGATTCAGAGGGGACGACATGACCTTGAACCAGGAGTGTGTCATCGGAATGATCACATGTATTATCATTACACGGGAAATCTATGAATAGCTGAAAGGAAAATTTATTCTTATGCCATATTGTTAAGATCATACTGCATTCTCAACAAGATCATAAGTTAGTCATATGAAGTCTACTCGTTCTTCTAATAATGTTTTTAACCTTAGCATATTTCTATTTTTAATTTATAACATAACAAATTTGTCTTTTAACTTTGCTGCAGAAGCAATCAGGAATTTGGTTTCTTGAATCACTCCCCTCTCGCCATGCACAATTTGTCGTCCAATTTGGTAGTCCAAAATCCTTTATAAATTCTGTATCTGTATCTTGCCTAGTATCCAAATGACCAATTGACATTTTTATGTCATAGGCTTGCTTTATGTTACTGTCATGATTCACTTGTCTTTTATAAATGCTGCCTTCTGCTTTGATGAAACATTTTACACATATATATAAATGTCATGACTTCTGTGCTGTGGTGCTTTGCTGGCAGTAACTTCAATTCCTTTAGGTCTTAAAGTACTTGTCTCTCTCCTCCCCATCCTTCAAAGAGGAAGCTTGTCTGAGAAATGGCTTACTTAGGTGGTAGCTTCATTTCTCTTAAATTTATGTACATTTGGTGAATTACAGACCAAACTACAAAAGAGTAAATCTGGCTTAATATAAGAGCTTCTGGAATCAGCTGGTTTTGAGAAAAATGATGGACATGAATCAGCAAGTAGCTTAAGGCAAACTGTTACTAAAATAGGAGTTCTGGTGGCGTAGTAGATAAGGCATTTGGCTGCTAACCAGAAAGTCAGCAGTTCAAACCCACCAGCTGCTCCACAGAAAGAAGATGGGGCAATCTACTTCTGTAAAGATTTACAGCCTTGGAAACCAGATGGTGGTTGCTATGAGTCAGAATCAACTGGATGGCAGTGAGGTGGTTTTTTTTTTATTATTATTTTATTGCTAAAATACTTACCACTGTGATATAATACAGAGATAAGGATTGATACCATTGCCTGTTTTAGATTATGTGGCTCTTACTTTACATAGGGCACAAGTCCTGCCCAGCTATCAAGGCTAGGCTAAAAGCCACTCCAAAGAAACCAATAGCAGCTTCAGCCCATGGGATCATCTTTTACTGTGCTGGAAGCACCTTGTTTTCACAGTAATTAACTGGTATGTGATTTTTGCATTGACCAGAGTCACTGTGTGTTTTACAAAGGACAGTTGTTATGGCAGCATCATGCCTCACTTAGGCTAACTAGCCTGTATCCTTCATTAGTTTAATTCAGCAAATATGTGCAGCACTCCGCCCTTTCAGCACATTCTCTGGGGCAGACAGCGAGGTCTTCATCCCCCAAGTACTTAACAGGCTTTTTAAGTCTTTGTAGCCCTTCCTACTGTAACTATGAACAGCAGGATTTTGGTTACCCGAGTAGCCACTGTAGCTGGGGTCTGCCTCGTGCAAGGAAGGGAAAGAAGTGAACATTTAGTGAACTTGGGTGTGGTGCTAGCTGTTTTACGTACATCAGCTCATTTGTTAATGAGGCTATCAAGGCTGTCAAGGAGAATGTGTTCAAAATGCATAAAGGTTTTCTTTTTAACCTATATTATGTAAATAACCCATGTTTAATTTCTTAACACTCTTAAGTTTGAAATCTTCACTGTATAAGCATGTCCTGGTTGTTTTCTAAAGCTAATCTGATGCAGACCAAACCAAAACCAAACCCGCTGCCATAGAGTTGATTCCAACTCCTTGCTACCCTATAGGGCAGAGTAGAACTGCCCCACAGGGTTTCTAAGGCTGTAAATCTTTATGGAAGCACACTGCCTCAGCTTTTTCCTGTAGGGCAGCTGATGAGTTCAAACTGCCGACTTTTCAGTTAGCAGCCACATGCTTTAACCACTGTACCTTTAGAGCTCCTTTAATCTGATGCAGTCTTTATTAATAAATAGGAACTCACTGGCATCAAATCAGATCCAACTCATAGCAACCCCTCCTTGGGTTTCTGAGGTGGTCACTAGGGAAATAGATTGCCCAACAGTCTTTCTGAGCAGTGCCTGGTGGGTTTGAACCGCCATCCTTCTAGTTAGCAGTCAAATGCCTTAGGCATTACGCTACCAGAGCTCCCAATAAATAGGAAGGGGGCGTAAATCATGACATGGGTGGAAGGTCAAGACAAATTATCCCATCTTTATACTTCTTGTTGTTGTGTGCTATCAATTCCAACTCATAGTGACCCTATATTTATATTTAGTATACAGAATTTGTTGCGGGGGGCAGGGGGACCAGGTTAAAGACTTCTGCTCAAATGTTTTTCAGACAAAGTTCAAGGACTATGGAGAAAAGTGACCTCTCTCTCTCTTCTGTTTCTTTCTTAGATACATTCCACCACTGATATGGGGGAAAAGTGGACACATCCAGACAGCCTTGTATGGGAAAATGGGAAGGGTGAGGTCACCACACCCATATGGACAGCGGAAGTTCATCACCATGGCTGATGGAGCCACTTCTACCTTCGACCTCTTTGAGCCGTTGGCGGAGCACTGCATTGGAGGTGAGCTAGTTTAGGGCATGTGATTCAGCCATCACTCAGAGAAAGAGGACTGGTTAAGGAGAGAACACAGTGTAAATGCACATGGCACCAACTTTGTACACTGCAGCTGGGGGCTGTTAGGAAATCAGCTGAGATACATCACTTGGAAGCAACCTGCAGGGATTAGCTCTAACATGTGCTTGCAAGGCACCAGAGTAAAGCTCTTAAGATAGCATTGTTGAGTGCAATTATTTTAATCCTCTTGTGGAATACAGAAGCTTGATGTAAGGAGATGAGGGAGAGCTTAGAGTCCAGTCCCATCCCCCCAACCCCCAGGCTTTTGTTGATGACAGAAACAGAAGCCAGGACTGTTCTCAGTGCTTTACATATATTATTCTCTCATTTAATCCTCACACTGACCCTGTGACATAGATGCTACTGTCATCTCTACTTGACTGATGACAAAACTGAAACTTAGCCATGCAGTGGAGGTTGGTTTTGTTAGTTGGTTGCCAGTGGATAGCCAAGGCTCTAAGAAACCCTCAGCTTAGGTTTCTATGGACAAAAAGATGCATTAAGGTCATGTTTATCATGCAGGGGTTTGGGACATCTGTCTGCTTCTCAGAAACAACAGCTCCAGTTTCCATTGCTGCTGGATATGGCATTCTTCTATCCAGCCTACACAATTCCCATTTACTCACTGTTGTCAAGTAGATTCTGATTCATAGCAACCCTGTAGGACAGAATAGAACTGCCCCTTAGGGTTTCCAAGGCTATACTTCAGAAGCAGATTGCCACATCTTTCTCCCAAGGAGCTGGTGATAGGTTTAAACTTCTGACTTTCTGGTTAGCAGCTGAGTGCTTAACCACTGTGCCACGGAGGCTCCTTAGCTTACCACTCATTATACTGGATAATGAGGACTTTTGAGAAAGTGGAGTCAGATGCTAGCATCCTTTTGTTTGAATGTCTTTTCTAGCAGAAGAGAACTTGCCTTTTGAATTCTGTTGTATCAAAGGTACGTAGTTATTTATAGGAGCTCTTAAATATTTATGGGTAAATTCCAGTAAACATTATAACTCTCAGTTATTTAAAGTAACTAGAACTGCTGAGTAGCTAGTGACAAAGGTTTAATTTATGTTCCCTCAGCCTGGAATGCTCTTTCCCAGACCTTCACATGGCTGCCTCCTTCTTGTTATTCAGACCTCAGCTCAGCTGTCACCTCCTCAGAAGAACCATCCCCGACTCCCGTACCTAGTATTTGCTTCCCAGTAAACTTGTTACACCATCTGTCACCTCCTCAGAGGGACCATCCCCGACTCCCGTACCTAATATTTGCTTCCCAATAAACTTGTTACACCATCCAGCTTTATTTCTTCATGCTAACTATTGCTCTTTAAACCTGTTGTGTAATTGTTTGTTATCTGTCTAGTTAAATGTAAGAATCCCTAGAGTCACAGAAGGAATGGATAGATTTAGAAGTTAGAAGTTCACATTATGTTTATAAATCTTGAAACTGGTCTTTCAAATATTTATTTCTCTAGGAGGGTTGGGCAGTCCTACTTCCGTAGTGATACTGCCTCGGAAACCCAAGGAGGGGTCGCTATGAGTCGGGGCCGACTCGACGGCACATAACAACAACAACAACATACCTAGTGTCTTAGTTATCCAGTGCTGCTATAACAGAAATACCACACATGGATGGCTTTAACAAACAAATTTATTTTCTCACAGTTTAAGAGGCTGGAAATCCAAATTAAAGTTGCCGGCTCTAGGGGAAGGCTTTCTCTCTCTGTTGCCTCTGAAGGAGGGTCCTTGTCTCTTTACCTTCTCTT
The DNA here is from genome assembly GCF_000298275.1 of Orycteropus afer afer. Taxonomy (NCBI): domain Eukaryota; kingdom Metazoa; phylum Chordata; class Mammalia; order Tubulidentata; family Orycteropodidae; genus Orycteropus; species Orycteropus afer. Next base: position 899,580 of record NW_006921737.1, on the reverse strand, counting down.
TCCTTGTTCCTTGGCGATCTCCATGTGGCTTGGCACCTATCTTCCCCTCCCTTGGTTTGCTTAATCTGTTCCTTTTATATTTTGTACACTGTGTTAATCGTGTCTTGTTAACATAAAAAAGACAACCCATTCCCAAATGGGATTATAACCACAGGCATAGAGGTTAGGATTTACAACACATATTTTTGGGGGACAAAATTTATTCATAACACCCAATTAAATTTTTTCTCTTGTTTGGAATGCTTTTACTTTTGCAATTAAAACACAAAATTTAGTTTGACCATTTCCCTTCTGGACCAAGGTGGGAAGTTAGAAACAATCAAAACTCTGATTCTTTGTTTTACTTGCCCTTCCCCATCTCTAACATTGACCTACCCTACACTGCAGAAAGGATGAATGAAGATAGTTCTAGGGCAGTATTTGCATTCAAGAAATGCACTGAGTAAAGCAGCCCTTTTTTCATTTTTACACCCATTCCTCACTTAACAACATGGTTAGGTTCCAAAGACCAGGTCATAATGCAAAAATCAGCATTATGTGAAAATGGAGGATGACTACATCAGATCACAAAATGGAGGATGATTACATCATTACATAACTGCCAAATTATATCATTACATAACTGCCAAACCACTGAGAATCATGGCCTAGCCAAATTGGCACATAACCTTAACCATCACAGCCAGCATTACTCTCACCTCACACATTGGTAATTGTTACTGGCAGATGTATGTCATTAATGCATAAACTAGTCTTATAGATTGCTTACTGTTAATATAAATGTGAAATGTCGGATAACAAGGTAAGTGAGTAATAACTATACTTTTTTTCTGAGCACAAAAGAAACACTTACCCATTTTAGAAAACTTAGAAAATGCAGAAACAGTTGAAGAAGAAAATAAGAATCAGCCATAATCCCACTACCCAACATACCATTGTTAACATTTTCTTCCATTTCTATGCATTGTCAAAAATTGGAATTATTACATATATTATAAATTTTTCTTATGTTATTAAAAGTCTGAAAGTCTTCAAAATCATAATTGTAATGATTGTTTAATATTTCATGATGTGGTTATACCATAATTTAACCATTCTTCTCTTGTTGGGCGGAGTCCCTGGGTGGTGCAGTTAATTTACTTGGCTACTAATTGAAAGGTTGGAGGTTTGAGTCTACACAGAGGCACCTCAGAAGAAAGCCTTGGTGATCAATTTCTAAACAATCAGCCATTGAAAGTCCTATGGAGCTATTCCAACACAGTTGGGGTTGCCATGACTTGAACTCTCCTCAATGGCAACTGATTGGCTGTTGTTTACAGATTTGTCACTATAAGCATCCTTAATCATAAATTTTTTTAAAAAAAAAATTTTACTGTCATTTGGGTGAAATTTTACAGCGCAAATTCATTTTCCATACAGCAGTTCACATACACATTGTCTCATGACATTGACTGCAATTTCCCATAATGCGGCAGCTCCCTTCCCATTTCCTCCCCATAGTTACCTCTTCCCTGTGTCCTTCCCTCCTATGCACTCCTGCCCCCTGAGCTGTCTCCCTGTGCATACGTAGCCCTTCTATTCTCCCATGATTGATCTCTCCAATGAGTATATTTACCTAATGTAAGTGTTCAGGTCGTATGCCTGTCTTTTTTTTGGCTGGAAGCCACAGGAGTGGGTTCAATTCCAGACCTGAAGGGCAGCTAGGGGCCATTTTTCAGGGGTTGCACCAGACTCTATCAGACCAGCAAACTGGTCCCTTTTTTTTTTTTTTTTTTTTTAATGATTTTGAGTTTTGTTCCACATTGTTCTCCCATTCTTTCCAGGCTCTCCTACATAGACCCCCACCAAGTGGTTGACAGTGGTAGCCAGGCACCGTTTAGTTCTTCTGGTCTCATAGTCATATAGGCTGAGGATGGAGTTCCAGTTCCTTGGACTAATTGTTTACATGTGTCTTTGGTTTTCTTCATTCTTCTTTGCTCTGGACAAGGAGAGACCCATCATTGCATCTAGATGGCCACTTGCAAGCTTTTAAGCTTAATCATGAAATTTTAAGCATGATTTCAAGAATTGCAATTACTTCATCAAAATTTATGAATTTATAAACATTCTTTATAAATACTGTCAAGTTGCTTACCAATTTGCCTATCCTTACCAGCATTAAGAATTTTTTCATTGTTTTTATCTTAACTTTTGAAAGGAAAATTAATGATCAGATTTAATGACCCAAACACTACTTTCTTTTAAAGAAAAATATGTATCCGTATTTTTTAATAGGGTAATTCGTACCCTTGATAAAAAATTCAAAAGGTACTAAAGATGATACAGTGAAAGTGTAAGTCTCTCTCCTACCTCTGTTCCACACACAAGACCCCTCCCTAGTGGTACTCACTCTTACATTTCTTATGTATCCTTCCAGAACTAGTGGATCCATTTATAAACCTGTTGTTAGTTTGTCATCAGGTCGGTTCCGACTCATGGCAATCCTGTGTGTTTCAAAATAGAACAGCTTCATAGTGTTTTCTTTGCTATAATCTTAATGGAAGTAGATCACTAGCTTTTTGCCTATAGTACCACTGGGTAGGTTCAAATCACCAGCCTTTAGATTAGCAGTTGAACAAAATGAAAGGAAGGTTGAGCAATCTACTTCCGTAGTGATACCACCTCAGAAACCCAAGGAGAGGTCACTATAAGTTGGATCCGACTCAATGGCAGTGAGAGGGACTTTATTTATCAACCTAGATATCTTTTTTCTCCGCAAAAATGGTAGCATAATATGACCCTCTTCTATACCTTGCTTTTTTTCACTTAATATATGTTCAGGAGCTTGCCATTTCAGTGTTTTATTCTGTTTTTAATTTTGTTTATTTTGCTGCTGTTGAGAATACACACAGCAAAATATACACCAATTCAACAGTTTCTCTGTATACAGTTTAGTCACATTGACTACATTCTTTGAGTTGTGCAGTCGTTCTCACCCCCCTTTTCTGATTTGTTCCTCCTCCACTAACATAAACTCACTTCCCCCTAAGGTTCCTGTCTTATCTTTTGAATTGCTGTTGTCAAGTAGATCCCATATAGATAGATCTTGAAAGAGTGCGATGCTCAAGGCAGACCTTTTTTACTAGCTAAGCTAGACTGTTGTTTGGTTTTAAGAAGACTTCAGAGGATAGTTTGGGTTTATGGTTTAACAATTATCTCAGGGCCATAGTTTGAGGAGTTCATCCAGTCTCCATGGATCCAGAAAGTCTGGATTCCATGAGAATTTGAAATTCTGTTCTGCATTTCCCCCTTTTAATCAGGATCCTACTATGGAATCTTTGATCAAAATGTTTGGTAGTGGTAGCTGGGTACCATCCATTTGTCTCTGGTCTCATGGCAAAGGAGACAGTTTATGAAGACAGTTAGCCACATATTCCATATCCTTCTCCTATTCCTGAGTCTCCTTCCTCCTCACTTGCTCCAGGTGAATAGAGACCAATTGTTGTGCTTTGGATGGCCACTTGTAAGCTTTTAAGACCCCAGACACTACAAATACAGTTTATATAAAGATGTCTCATTATATTTAAGGATTACATAACCTCCCATCCCTTGGATATGCAATAATTTACTTAGCCAGATGCCTATTTCTGGACAATTAGGTTGTGTTCAGTCTTTTGCCATTATAAAATCTATACTGTAAAAATATATTTTACATATGTACAGGGGTATCTGTAGAACAAATACCTGAAAGCAAAATTGTTGTGCAAAAAGGTCTGTGCAAAAATTAAAAAAAAAAAAAAAATTTTCCCCCCACTCATTTATTCATACATTCACTCAGCAAGCATTTAGCACCAGTTATGTGTCAGACAAGAGTTCCTGGGTGGAAGTTGTAATTTACCCAGAAACACGCTGGAAGAAAGGCGTGGTGATTCCCTTCCAAAAAATCAGCCTCTGAAAACGCTATGGAGCACAGCTTTATTCTTGACAAATGTGGGGTCACTATGAATCAGAGTTGAATTGACAGCAACAATACTAGGAGCTAAGGATACAATGAAGTGTCTTTTCTACTCATTCTTTCAAGAAAAGGCTAGAAATCCTTACCAGGTGGAACACTGCAGACCAGTGCTTCTCAAAATGTAGTCCACAGCCCAATGCTCGTCCATGGGTCATTTGTTATGTTTTGTAATAAGTGTAGAAATTGAGAATAATGTTAGGAAACTTGCATAACAATTCAACAAAGTAATTTTATATCTGTTCAATCTAATGAAAAATTGAGGCTTATACTTTTTTCACACATTTTTCTAGTAATCAGTTTTTATTGTATTTGTCAAAAGTATCTCTGTATGGACTCAAAATTTTAAAAACCAGACCTTCACCATAAATAGTTTGAAAAGTGTTGATATAGACGGCTCCAGCTAGAAGGGAAAGATAGTCTTTCCCAGAGAATTGAGTGGAAAGATGGATATTAAGGTCCTCCTACCATTTTTTTCAGTCATTGTTATTGTTATGTGCCATCAAGTCCTCTCCAACTCATAGTGATGACCCCTCCTTGGGTTTCCAAGGCGATATCTCTATGGAAGTAGATTGCCCAGTCTTCCTTCCAAGGAGTCAGTGAAGTGTAATTATATCCATTTGTATCCATTTATCATGTCTTCAGGAGCTCTGGTGGCCTACTACCTAAAGCATTAGACTGCTAACCAGAAGGCTGGCCGTTCAAACCCACCAGCCACTCCTCAGAAGGAAGGTTGGGCAGTCTACTTCTGTAGTGATACTGCCTCGGAAACCCAAGGAGGGGTCGCTAAGAGTTGGGTCCGACTCGATGGCAGTGTGTTGTTGTTTGTTTTGTTACTGTGTCTTCATTTATTGGATACATTGGGATCTCTTTCTCCACCCTGTAGATGATATCACCATGGTCATCTGCCCTGGAATTGCCAATCACAGCGAAAAGCAATACATCCGCACCTTCGTCGACTATGCCCAGAAAAATGGCTATCGGTGTGCTGTGCTAAACCACCTGGGTGCCCTGCCCAACATTGAACTGACCTCACCACGCATGTTCACCTACGGTAAGCATGGGACATGGCCAAGTGGATGGAGTCCCTCTTTTTTCTGGTTCTCACTGCAAGTGCACTGCTCCTTCTGCTTCTGCCTTATTTTCAAGTTTAGAGTTTATACCCTATCTACAAGAATGCCACAAGAGGAAGAAGAGGCATTACGTCTATAAAAATTTATAGCCTTGGAAACATAGTCAGGGTCGCTATGAGTCAGAATCAACTTGATAGCGTCAGAATCAACTTGATAGCATTGGGTTTGTTTTTTTTTTTACAATTGAGCAGAGAGGTGGGGCAGAAGAAATTGTGGGGCACACAGTAGCAGCCAACTTATATTGGGCATTTATGATGCCATGCCCAACGTCAGCCTTTCCATCTCACAGAGGCCGAAACTGAAACTCACAGGAGAAGGTATTGTCTAGAGTCTCCAGCTCATAAGTGTCAAAGCAGGGTTGGGAGCCCGGTCATTGGGCAGCTTAGCTCTCTCCCTTCGCTACGCTGCCATCTTGATGCTCATTCCTCAGGACGCATGTGACTGGCAGGGTGGTGATGAGGCATGTGGATGTCAGTGGTTAGGGGACCTGACACAGTAGCAACTTACTGGTTTTCAAGTTCCTTGAGAACAGAAACTGTATTTCATATTTAAAATAAGCTTTATGACTGTAATCATAATTGAAGCCCTATGGTTCTGAGGCTCTGTCTTCTGGACTACTCATTCTTGGTTCTATTTTATCTCTCCCTTCAGATTATATATGACACATAAATAATGAACACATGAAATATTTCTACATATGCACAAACATTTGAGGTGTTTATGACCAAATGAATTCTATTATGTTTTAATGGGAAACAGCCTTCATTGTATCTATAGTCTCACCATAGCCATAATTTTTTATTTCTTCATTTCATCTGCCCATTCTGCCTTTATGTATAAATAGTTTTTATTTAGTTGAAATCAGTCTATATCTATGGTGACTTATTTAAATCACTGTGTTAAATTCACTAACATAAAGATGTGTGGTCATTATATTTAATCACTTTAAGAACCCATTGCTATTGTCACTCCACTATCATTTATTTAACCATTCCTCTTGGTGGGGTATTGAGGTGACGTATTTCAAGTTTTTTGATATTGTGAGTAATGATGCCCTAAATATCTTGAACATAGCGTTGGGTTTTTTTTGTTTTTTTTTTCCCCCTTCTCTGTAATGACTTCTTTAGAGAAGATTTCCAGGAATGGGTTATGGAATCAACTTTTTTTTTTTTTTTAATGCTCTTGATATATTTTGTCAGATTGTCCTCCAGCAAGGTTGCCCCAGTTTACACTGCCGTTGATAACAAGTAATAGTGTCATCATCCCCTGTAGGGAAGAGTAGGGGTGTAACAGTTGCTCTGTGCCAGGCATAGTGTAGTGTTTCACATCCATTCCCTTCTTTGCACTCACTTTGGCAGTCTTTGCACTCACTGCCACCCTCTAAAGATACCTGTTTTACAGCCAACACGACAGCAACTAACAACAGTTCTGTTCAACAGTGTAGTCAGTGGCTTGAAGGTACAGGTGAATGTTCAGATCTGTAGATGGCACAGGCACATGGGGAGTAGTGGATCCAGAGCTGATCCCAAAGACAGAAACAGGTAGAATCTGACAGAAGTGGAAATGATGGAGAATAATGATAAGATCTCGCACTTGGACATAAAAATCCATCTGTACAAGTAGAGGATAAGGAGGCATGGCTTGGCCACAGGGCCTGGAACAGAGGCTTGGGGGCACTCTCTGACAGCACGTTGTGCCAACAACAAGATCAGAAATGTCTTGCCCACTGAGGGCACTTTTTGTGTACCAGGTGCAGCACTGCTCTCTTACCTAGATATAGTTATCCCTTTCATCTCCATTGCAAGTCCACAAGACAGATAATAACATTCTCATAAAAAAAACCAAGGTCACAAAGAAGTAATTGGAGCAAGGGCATAGAGCCAATAGGTAGAAGAACTAAAATTGGAGTCTGTATCTGGCTGCCTCAGCCTCAGTTATCACCTCAGAACTAATAGACTAGCCAGATCTCCTCACCCCACGGGGATTTGCTACAGGCCAGGAACACAGGAGACTAGATTGGGATACATCATCATACACAGGTCATGAGAGTCTCATGGTTGACAGAGCAGAGAAGAGTAGGCTTAGTGTAGGACGTGATTAGAGGGGAGCTGGGTCAGGAGACAGCCTCTGGAACCAGATGTCAGAGCCTTGCCTGACCAGCTGTGTGGCCTTGAGCAGTTTGTTGAACCTGAATTCCAGATTCTTCAACTGTAAAAAGGATTGCAATGAAATGTAGTTACTATGGGCTTTGTAGGCAGTAGAATGCCTAACAAGTAGTAAACATTTATTAAATGTTAAGAGTTGTTTTATTCAAATATTTGAAAGTCCATTAATGCTAACAAGAGACTGGCTATGGTCTGCATAGCCCAGACAAATAAGTGCTATGCAGGGAGGACAGGAATATATTTTATTTAATTATTATTTTTTAAAATTGTGATTTGGGTGCATATTTACAAAGAAGACTCGTTTTACTCTCAACAGTTCATACACGTTTGATTCCACAGCCTGCTTATAATCCCCAACCACAGAAAGTTCTCCTCCTCCTCCTCCCTGTGTCTACCCCTTCCCTGTACCCTTCTTGTGGGAAACAGGAACATAAAAAATAATAATAATTACATTGAGCATTGTGCTCTTTTCAACTGTCTATATGGGATCAAACTGCCTACAGCAACTCAAAAGATTAGATAGGAGGAACCTTAGGAGAAATGAGTGTATGTTAGTGGGGGAGGAACAACTCAGAAAAGGAGGGTGAGAATGGTGCACAACTGGAAGAATATAATCAGTGTCACTAAACTGTCTGTGTAGAAAACGTTGGATTGGTGTATGTTTCACTGTTCATACTCTCAACAGCAACAACAGGATAAATTGAATTTAGAAAAAATAATAATAATTACAACACATTACAGAGAGTGGACTCAGAGAGGAGTATAGGCAGTGTTCTGTGGCAGCATGGAGACCGCTCAGACTCTGCTAGGCGAGTTGAGTTGAGAAGGAAGGATTCTCCAAGGAAAAGCATTTGAACTGGGTTCTCAGTGGTGGGGATGGGTTAGAGCTCATAAATGGAAAGGGAGGGGCCGTGGGATGGACCATCCAGGCAAAAAGCATGATGCCTTTGGAGACTGACAGGATTTGGGCTAGCAAACTGGCCCTGACATGGAAAATCCGTAGGGATTAGTGAATCCCTCTAGGAAGAGCTTCAGCCCCCAAAGTTTTAAAAGTGATCACCTATTTCCTTTTATTGTTGTTGCATTTTATTTCATCAGAATTTGAGAAGAAAATTCTGTAGTTTGTTTTGTTGTTGTTAGTTGCCATTGAGTCAGCACCAACTCGTGGCTACCCTGTGTGTCACAGAACAAAACATGGCCTGGTCCTGTGCCATCTTCACCATCATTGGTGTGCTCAAGTCTGTTGTCATGGCCACTGTGTATTTTGAGTGCCTTCCAACCTAAGGGCTCATCTTCCAGCATTATATCAGACAATATTCTGTTGTGATCTATAGGGTTTCCATTAGTTAGTTTTCTGAAGTAAGTCACCAGGCCTTTCTTCCTAGTCTTAGTTTGGAAACGCCACTGAAACTTGCCCACTGTGGGTGACCCTGCTGGTATTTGAAATACCAATGGCATAGCTTCCAGCATCATACCAACACGCAAGCCACCACAGTACAACAAATTGACAGACAGGTGGTGGATAGTTTGTTACAGCTCAGTATTTTCCAGAAAGACAGGTAACCTGGAATATATGGGTGATTTTTCTAGGCATGCTATTTAGTTTTTTGTGAGTCAGTGCAGTTTGTAACTGTTGAGGCACATCTTTTAACTGTAAGGATAATGTCAAACTAATTTGCTCTTACATGGTCAAAAACCCGAAATTCAGATACTTTGTTGAAATCTGAATAATAAAGCATCTTCTAGTGAGAGATGTGTTTTCTTAGGTGCCACTGATGTAATTTCAGTTTAAAATAGTATGCTTTTAATGAATGCTTCTCTGGACTGGTGAATAAGGAACAATCTTTAAACAAAACTGGCTGAAAGCATTAGAGCAAAAACCCATGTTTATTACTTTTGACAGGTAACTGTTGAAGCACCCCAGCAGTTTACAGGCTAGAACTTAAAAACCTTTATCACAGTGACTCATGTATTAAATTCTTAAACTTGTTGGCAGTCTATTTATGGGCTTTGTATATTTCAGTACAAATGTTATTTGTCAACTTTTGTTTCTCCATCCAGTATCACTTAGGAATTTTTAATTATTGTTGCTGCGTGATATGGTCTGTTATCTGATAGACCTTGACTCACTGCTTCTTAAGAGTATGCTTTTGGCCCCCTGGCTCTTTATTTTTTCAGTTGAACTTTAGAATCATCTTGTCAAGTCCTGTGTTGAATTTCTGTATCCATCAAGATACACATTTACACGTTTACGCTGTGGAAACAAGCCACAAATCTCAGTGGAGTAAAAACAAAGATTTCTTTCTTTCTCACAGTGTGTATGCACCTCTTGTTGGCTGAGGGCTCTCTATCTCTGTCATCACTGTCCTCACAAGGAGCCTGCTAATGTAGTGGCTGCCAGTTGAAGCATCACCTGAGGGAGTAAAGGAATATGGTTCAGAAGCTTCTACCCAGAAACAGTGAAGGGCACTCTGCTTACAGTGTGTTGACCAAAGTTACACAGCCAAGTCAAACTGCAGTGGGTGGGGAAGATACGTCCTTCCCAGGGAAGAAAAGCAGATATTAGTGAACTCTAGCACATTGTGTCACTGTTTTTGTATGTGAATTGTAATTTACAAATTAACTTGGAAGAGTTTATTTTCATCCATCCAGGAATATGGCATTTTCCTTCAGGTCTTCCTTTCTTTCTCCCATAAAAGGCTTCCAGTTCTATTTGTGCAGGAGCCAGTAGTTGTCAACCTGGCTGCACAGTAGAGTCCCTTGGGGAGCTATTAAAAGCTACCAATGCCAGGGACCCAGTCCCCGGAAGTCTAGTGTGTAGCCAGGGTTGAGCGACACAGATAGAGGTCTTACACATCCTTTGTTTCCCCTTTAGTTCATGTGTGTGTGTGTGTGTGTGTGTGAGTGTGTGTGTGAACTTTTCTTAGAGAAATTTTCAAGGTATACAAAAATAGAGAGAATAGTAGAATTAACTTAGAATAACCCAATGTACTACTCATCACCCAAACTCAACTATTCAACTCATGGCCAATCTTGTTTCATCTAAATGCCCAACCTCTCTGCATCAAAAATTATTTTAAAGTAAGTCTCAGACTTCCTATCATTTTATTTGTGATTATTTTGGTGTGTATCAGTAAGATATATGAACTTCTTTGTAAACCTAAGCACAATGCCATCATCACACCAGAAATATTTAACACTATTCCTTAATAGCAAATATCTAGTTAACCTTCCATTTCTCCAGTTGTCTTTTTTCTTTCTTTTTAACTTATATTGTTGTTAATTGCCATGGAGTCCACTCCAACTCATGGTGACCCCATATACAACAGAACAAAATGATGCCTGGTCCTGCCCCGTCTTCATGATTATTAGTGTGTTCAAGCCCTTAATTGCAGCCACTGTGTATTTTGAATGCCTTCCAACCCAGTGGGCTCATTTTCCAGCACTATGTTGGATAATATTCTATTGTGATCCGTAGTTTTCATTGGCTGATTTCCAGAAGTAGATCCCCAGGCCTTTGTTCCTCGTTGTTTTTAGTCTGGAAGCTCCACTGAAACCTGTCCACCATAGGCGACCCTACTGGTTTTTTAAATACTAGTGGCATAGCTTCTAGCATCATAGCAACAAGCAAGCCACCACAGTACAACAAACTGAGACAAGAGGTGGTTTTAAATTATATTTTGTTCAAATACAAATACAAATCAGGCCCATGTATTACAATTAGCTGCTAGGTTTCTTAAGCCACTTTTAATAGGCCCCCGGCCAAGTCTGCCTTCTCCATGTGGGTTGACAGAATGAGATATTCAGAGGATCTCTGGATCTCCAGGACATGCCACAGTCCATGGTATCAAGTCCCCACCTGGATGGTATGTGAGCATGAGGGATGGCCCCAGCAGCAGTGTCAGATTACCCAGTAAGCAAAGTAAGCACCAGGTTACTTGTGCTTATTTACTAATCTGTAGTAAATAGTTTCACATTTTTTTACCACGTCACAGATTCTGCTTCTAGGTATGACTGGCATGTGTCACCCTTCCAACCCAACAGCACCTGCCTACAGAAACAAAGTCTTCAAATTTACAGTTCCTGACAGGGATAGAGTACCCACTAAGCAAGGTAGACACAGGCTTACTTGTGCTTACTAATCTGTAGGAAAGTTTCACATGTTTTTCACCACATCAGTATATAAAACTGTTCCCTACAGATTAATAAATAAACACAAGTAAGCCTGTGCTTACCTTTCTTATTGGGTAATCCACCCTGCCCAGTGGCCACCTAGCTACAGAAATACCCCAGGGCCTGCTAATCTTTGGGTGGCCCAAGTTCTGTTTAGAAGGCTCTTCTGCGGTCATTGCTTGGCTTCTCCTTGTCATTTGGATCTTGGCTAAGATGTCACCTTCTCAGAGGGTATGTCCCTGACTCCCCTCCCCCATCCAATGTTGCTAACCCCAAACCCCCATCATTATCAGTAGATCCTTCTGTTTATATCCTTGGAGGTTCTTACGATTTGATGAAATTATGCAGTTTCTACATGTTTAGAATCTGACTCTCCATTGCAAAAGCCCACTGCACCCCCTGGTGTAGTTTCCCGGTGCCTAGAATCCTGCTGGGCCCTCCGAAAGTGCCCACTATGTCGGTGTTTACAGAATGCGGACTGAACGAGGACCGAGGTGACAGTTTGCAGATATAAGGTGATACTTTACAAACTAGCATGTCTTAGATGGATGAGCTTTATGGCTGTGTGAGTTCTCCCTGTGCAAACTGCATCACTCTGGAGTAGATGTCAGGCTTCCAGGCACGCTGAAGAAGCTCTTGGCCGTCTTAAACTGCGATCTTAGCAGAAGAAAACTACTCTCCATCTAGTGTTGGGGCATGAGGGGGGAGGTTGGGCACATTCAGTCAAAGCCTAATGGTTCGGTATGTCCAAAGAGAGTATTTACCAGCTGCAACCTTTTTACAGACAGGGATCAGATTTTAGTTCTTAATATTTATTTTTGTTAATATCCTACATCTAGTATATCACTTAAAAAGAAATGCTCAGAAAATGCCCACAACATGGAAAGAGCCTGTGATTTAGAGTCCAGTGAACAGGGAGTTAGAAGAGAAAAGGTAAGAGTTTATTTAAATAGTTATATGACCTCACCTCTCTGTCAGCTTCATACAGCTGACCTCATAAGTACTTTTGCAAGGACCAATTTGAGAAGCTGTGCTTACTGAGCAGAAAATTCTCTCTTTTTGTGCTCCATCTGAGTTTTGACTCTGTATACAGGGACGACCAGGCCCTGGGCAGTTATTTTGAAGGAAGCAGTGCATTCCAGCTGTCCAGCCTTCATTGTTGACCTTGCCAAATCTGGTGGCTGAGGGATGGGCATCACACCCCTCCAGCTCAAAGCCACTATGTTCTGTATTCAGTTAACTCTTAAAATCAGTCCTGGCAAATTGCTTTTATGGTAGTACATTGTGCTCTGTTGGCTGTATTTTAACCTTCTAAACATTATTTTCATTCTTAAAAATAATATTTCTCACCACTTGCCTCAGTAGATTAAAAAAAAAAAAAAATCCAGTTCGTATATACTTTAAACTAGAAAATGTTAAGTATTTCCCTTTTGATGAATTAAATTACAATCCAACAGTACATAACATTAGCTGATCTGGCCAAAAATAAAATGTGAAACCATTAGGATGACTACTAGAACCCACAAGGTTGAATTTTGCCAAACTATCTTTTAAATTTTCTTATTGAAATAGGATACTATATCCAGCCCAGATACACAACTCTATAATGTAGATGAGACCAAGGAATAACACTTGGAAATGGAGGAAAATATAGGAGTCTTCAAAAAAATGTTCGAAGTGTATTTTCCAGAGCATAATCTTTAATGGGGACACTACAGCAATGGATATGTTGGCTTCCTTTTTATTGGCCCAATTGATTTTCTAACCCAGCCAGTGTTTGGAATGGAAGTATTTTCCTCAGTGATGCTTCAGGAGACCAGTAAAATCAGGAAGCATTCTGCTCCATGTTTCTGTCTTTGACCAAATACCTTATTATCCCAACGGTCCCGCGTTTATTCTCAGAGCAAAGTAGAGCTAGATCAAACCCACCAGCCAAGGAAATGAGCTGAAAACTAGAATTACCCACCTGTGGTTATTCTAGACTCCATTTCTAGAATTTTCTTTTTAAGTTTATAGCCAGAAAGTTTGATCTTTATTTGGAGAGGAAAAAAAAAAATAGGATTTTTTTGAAAGTCTGTTTTATATTAGGTGAATAAAAAGAATCTGGCATGGGTTCCCATAAAGGTAACTGTATCCATTAGAATCATGACCCTTCTAAGAATTTAGCACCCATCTCTGACCAAAATTACGAGCTGGGGCATTTTGGCATGGAAAAGGGTTTCAAAAGATTTAAATGGCTTTTTCCCCCATGAGTTTAAACAGTGAAGAAGTGGGTCCTTCTTCACTTCTAGAGTCTTGGCTTTCTGGCTAGTTACCTAAAATCCTAAGCATTGGCTACTATTAAAAGTGGTGGTGGTTGTTGTTGTTATGTGCTGTCAAGTCGGACCCGACTCATAGTGACCCCTCCTTGGATATCCGAGGCAGTATCATTATTGAAGTAGATTGTCCCATCTTCCTTCCAAGGACTGGTGGGTGGGTTTGAACCGCCAGCCTCTGGTTAGCAGTCAAGTGCCTTAGGCACTATGCTACCAGAGCTCCTACTGTTAAAGGAGGTGCTCTTTAACATACTGATTTCATACTGAGGAGTTTTGCTTTTCAACTGTCTTGGAATCTCAAGGCAAAACCAGAAAATTTTGCTTTGCTCAGAGGGCAGGATTTTAGTCGTGGAAGGAAGGGAGGCCCCTTAGCTGGAGAGATCATATAATTTAGCAGCCCAACTGGGACATTTTTGTTTTGTTTTGTTTTTAATTTTTATTGTGATTCGGGTGAAAGTTTACAGAGAAGATTCACTTTCCATACAGCAGTTCACATACACTTTGTCTCATGACATTGACTGCAATTTCCCACAATGCAATAGCTCCTCTCCCACTTCCACCCCATAGTTACCTCTTCCCTGTGTCCTTCCTTCTCATGTACTCCTGCCCCCTGAGCTGTCTCCCTGTGCATACACAGCCCTTCTGTTCTCCCATGATAGATCTCTCCAAGGAAGTGTGTCTGCCTAATGTAAATGTTCAGCTCATATGCCTGTCTTTTGTTTGGTTGGAAGCCACAGGAGTAAGTTCAATTCCAGACCTGAAGGGCAGCTAGGGGCTATAATCTCAGGGGTTCTACTAGGCTCTATCAAACCAACAAATTTGGTCCCTTTTTATTTTATTTTTATGATTTTGAGTTTTGTTCCACATTGTTCTCCCAACGGGGACACTTTTGAGAGTGGAAAGGGGGCTTATTAGTAACTGCATCAGAACAAGAGATGAACTTCAGGACTCCCTTATACAAATTAGTCTGTATGGTCACCATGCCTGCAGTATGCTATAGAGATTTCTGTGGTCCAACACATCTTGCCTTAGGGAGTTGCAGAGAATGATTTTTAATGCACTTCTATTTTATTTTACTGCTCCTCTATCTAAGACATTTGATAGATCATGAAGATAGATGCTTCTCCTGTCTACCATTGATGTAGACTCAGTCTTCCTCCTGCAGAGCAGTTGGTGAATTTGAACCACTGATCTTCTGGTTAACAGCCAGATGCCTTATCTACTACACCACAAGAGCCCTTTTGTTTGTTTGTTTGTTTTTGTTATTCATGATTCTAGATGGACAACTTTGAATTGTGTAACTTCTGCAACAGTAGAGTCTTACAATGGCAAAAGAACACATGGGAAGGGAGGAGGAAGAGATGGAGAAGAGCGAGAATGTGAAAGCGGCAGTAGTGAATTTGTGAAAGCTCAGCCATCTTAGTAAAATCCCTGCTAAGGTCATCTGCGGAGAGTTGCTGTACATTGGGATGGTACTCGGGCCAGGAGCTGCAGGGAATGTGATGGAGGGTCATATGGAGAAAGCAATGGTAGATACTACACTTTCAGGACAAGACTGCAACACTTAACCTTCAGCCAGTTTTAGGCCCTTGGGGGAGGAGTCCTTGGTGGAGCATACAGTTAAGTACTTGACACTAGCCAAATGGTTGGTGGTTCAAACCCACTCAGAAGTACCTCAGAAGTCAGGCCTGCCGATCTACTTGTAAAAGGTCATAGCCTGGAAAATCCTGTGGAGCAGTTTCTACATTGAATACATGAGGTTGCCATGAGTTGAAATCAACTCAGTGACAACAATGTACCTGGGGGAGCAAAGCCAGGAGCACTCAATTGTGAAAATCTTTGTTTCAGAGATGAGGACAAGGGCAGCTAATCTGATGGGCAAAGAGGGACACTCACTTTTTATTCCTACAACTCTTTTCTTCCTGAGTGATTCAGTTTTGCATTAGCTTCCCCATACTTTGAAGAAATGACTCACACACTTTGAAAATGGCAGGGTCTGTTGGTTTCCACCCTCCATGGTGTTCAGCCTGATCATATCATTCTCCTGAATTAAACTTCTTGGGAAAGATATATAAGTACTTCTCTCCCATGCTTGGCCCAGTCACACAGGCAGGTATTGTGTGCTTCCATTCCATGTGATTCAGCTTCCTTCTTCTCCAGCTGACATGGCACGTTCACCATGTACCAGCCCATGCCTGGCATGGAGGACACAGATGACTCAAGGTCTCCATCCCTAAGGAACACCAGGGCTCTGGTGTTTTAGCCAACTTAATCATGTTAGTGCCATTTAGGGAAATGGCTTTTGATATAGTAGCTTTCAGGCAAGGCAGGCTTTGCTTTGTCTTTCTTTAGGGGTAGGAGGTTAGAGAAAAGGCAGAGGTCTCTCCTGTTCTCAGCAGGGTAGCTTTTCCAAGATGTCCCTGTAGTACTCATCTCTTAAGGCCAGGTTAGCGTCTCATATTTCATCTCATCTTTAGAAGCAGCAGCAAGAGATTAGATGTCTTGTTACTGGTGCTAATCCCGTAAGAATTAAATTCATAGGACCTCATTCAAATCCTCCTAGAATTAAAAAACAGATTACTGTAGTTCTCTATAAAACAGTGCAAGGAGCCCCAATCACTGAGTGTGTTTGGTACATGACATCAGGTGGAGATCCCAGGGGAACCCACAGCCTATCAGAAGGCTGGGCAGACACGCTGTGTCTGTGTCCTTCCCTTGCTTGGGAGGGATGGCACTCTTCCCCAAAACACCCCAACAGCTTGTCCAGCATCAGGCAGGTCTGGCCTTTTATCCAAATCAGATGTGTTTGGATTTAATTAAATTGAGGCTCCCAAAGTGCTTCCATAATTAGCTGTAATTGCTCCTCAGCTGCGTAGCAAATCTGAGTGTTGTAACTGCCCCAGTGATATGTGAGCATCTGCTCTAGGTCTCAAATAATTAGGCTCAAACCTGAGTAAAGGTAGGTGAGTCTAAAAGGGTTCTGATGGAGAGAATGTCAGACTGTTAATAATTAGAAAATAAATCCCTGCAGTACTACTATTGCTTACATAGACTTGTGACACAAGGTAAAAAGACCTGGGCTTTACAGTTAGGCATGGATTCAAAGTCCGGTGTGCCCATTTATTCACTGTGCAAGGTTGGGTAAGTCACATTATCTCTTTACATCTGTCTTGTCATCTGTGTTTCATATTTAAGCCCCTTTCATAGGGCATGTGATATAGTGCACCCACTCTTGTCTATTCATCTAGGTAATACTGATTGAGCACCTGCCCTGCAGATACAGTTGTGAACACGACCTATAAAATCTTTGCTTTATAGAGTTTGTAGTCTCATAAAAAAAAAAAAAAAACCACCAAACTCACTGCCCTCAAGTCAGATCCGACTCATAGTGACCCCTTCTTGGGTTTCTGAGGCGGTATTGCTACAGAGGCGGTGGAAAAGCTCAATATCTTCAGCCAAAACCAGGCCAGGAGCTGATTGTGGAACAGACCATCAACTGCTCATATGCAAATTCCACTT
>NW_006921737.1:843167-880269 GCF_000298275.1 Orycteropus afer afer | reverse complement strand
CTGGTGCGGGATCGGGCAGTGTTTCGTTCTGCTGTGCATGGGGTCGCTATGAGTCGGAAACGACTCGACGGCACTTAACAACAACAACAACAACATTGCTACAGAAGCAGAGTGCCCAATCTTCCTTCTGAGGTCTGGTGGGTTTGAACTGCCAGCCTTCTGGTTAGCCGTCAAATGCCTTAGGCACTACACCACCAGAGCTCCCATAATTTCATAGAGACTCATTAAATGTTAGAACAAAACATAAGATGTAAATAACTAGCCCAGGGATGAATGAAGTTAGGCAGGAACCTAAGGAAGTGAATGAAAGAAGGATTTGATTAGCAGTTAAGTTCCTCGGTACCATTTCTTATGCTAATAAATAATGGTCCCAGCATGAGCTGCACCAACCACTGTGGGGGCATGAGTGAGGTGTTGGGTTTCTTTGGCATAGTTGAAGCTGCTCTGAAGGGGTTGAAACATCTTTTTTTTTAAATTATTTTTCTTAAATTTTTTAATTGGCCTGATTCTTATTTAAAAAGTAATGTGTGCACATGGTAAAAACTTTCAAATAGAATGAAAAGATGTGGTGATAGTTGTGGTAGTTGTGGTGATAGTTGTACAATATGAGACCAAAATTAATGTCACTGAATTATACACACAAAAGTGGCTGAAATGGCAAATGTTTTGTTATATATTTCATCACAATAAATTTTTAATAAAAAATTTTTAAAACATTCAGTTAGTACAAAAGTCTGTGTACAATGAGTAAAAGTAGAGAATTAAGAGCGGTGACACAGGTATATGCACACTCATGTTCATCACAGCACTAATCACAATAGCAAAAAATGGAAGCAACCTCAGTCCCCATCAGTGGAGGAGTGGATCAAGAAACAATGGCATATGCACACAGTGGAATACTAAACAACATTAAAGAACAGTGATGAATCTGTGAAACACCCCATAACATAGATGAACTTAGAGGCCATTATGCTGAGGGAGGTTAGTCAGTCACAAAGGGACAGATTCTATGTGAAACCGCTATTGTAAAAGGTCAAGAAAAGGGTTTTACCAAAAAAAAAAGAAATACCTGAGGGTTACCAGGGGTGGAAAGGGAAGGGAGGGTAACTAACTAGAGGATAGACCCTTATTAACTTGGGTGAAGGAAAAAGAGTACAACTAAGTCTCCCTCCCACCCTTCCTTTTTAGTTCTCTTCTACTAAATAGACATGTGTTGAGAATTTCTGTCTGGCAAATATACAATGCATGATGTGTGCACATAGGAGCTCTGGTGGCGTAGTGCCTAAATCATTTGACTGTTAATCAGAAGGCTGGCAGTTCAAACCCACCAGCCACTCCTTGGAAGAAAGATTGGGCAATCTACTTTCATAGAGATACCACCTCAGAAACCCAAGGAGGGGTCACTATGAATTGGCTCCAACTCGATGGCAGTGAGTTTGGTTTATGTGTGCACATATAATCCCTTGAACACCCATCCCTCTCATACATCCGTGAGATTGTGCCGTCCTCACTGGTCTGCCTCTGGATATTATTCTTGTTAAGATGGCTCGGATGTTATTCTGTGTCAGCAGATCTGCCTCTACTTCAGGCTTTTTCACAGCAGTGTAGTGCTCTGTTTAACCGGCCCTCTCTTGATTGAAATATAGTTGGTTTCCAGTCTTTTGCTGCTACACACAGTGCTACAGTGAACATTCTTGCACATCTTTACACACATATACAAGTATATCTACAGTATTTTAAAAACAAACCAAAACTTTTGCCATTGAGTCACTGCCGACTCTTGGTGACCCTGTGTGTTACAGAGTAGAACTGCATCATAGGGTTTTCGTGGCTATAATCTTTATGTAAGCAGGTGGCCAGGCCTTTCTTCTGTGGCACCATGGGGATGCATTCAAACTGCCAACCTTTAGATTAATAATTGAGTACAAACTATTTATGCTACCCAGGACCTTAGCTGTAATATAAAATCCCCAAAAGTAGAATTGCTGGACCAAAGGTTTGTACTTATTAAAACATTAATAGATGTTGCCACTTTGCCCTCCAAAGACTGTGACAGATTACATTCCCACATCAGTGGACAGACCAGTACTCCTGTTACCCACACCTTCCCCAGTCTTGGGTTTTGTCAAACTTGATCTTTTCTAATACGTGTGGTAGAAAATAATTTCTAGATGTAGTTTTAATTTGCATTTATTTAACTATGAGTCACATGAAGCATCTTTTGGAACTACCCCTTTAAAAGACAACATAGTCAGAAAATTGGGGATTTCATCCAGCTTTTCTGTCAACTAGCAAAGTGTGGTTCCTGGACCAGCAGCATCAGCATCACCTGGGAACATGTTCCGAATGCATGTTCTTGGTTCCCAGCCCAGACCCACTGAATCAGAAACTCTGAGGGTCAGATCCAGAAAGCTGAGTTTTAACAAGCCCTCTATTTAGGCCCAACCTCCATATTTTCAAGTGAGACCCAGACTTTACATTTCCCAAATCCATTCCCAGATGATGTTATGCTGCTGATCCAGGGATTACACTTTGAGAACCACTGGACTGGAGTATCATTCTTGCACTGATATTTACCCTTGATGCTCCTTTTCAGATTCACTCCTTAAAAGAAAGATTACCAGATAGCAATTGTATGTACTTAGGGCTTTGAAGTTTGTTTTCAGTGAGGTGATTGGTAGACCAGGAGGAAGTTCCTGGTTGTCTTGCTGGGAGCTTGGTTGCTAGCAGCACCTCTGCCCACTGCAGGAACCCTTTTTTGAGCAATGTTTGGAAAGCTACTAGCAGGCCAACACCCTTTGTTTAGATGCTTCAAAGAGGCTGAGCAGCACCCCCATCTGTAAAGGCTGGTCACTGCAAGTAGGAAGGGAAGAAAGTCTAAAAAGAAATGGCCCATGCTTTTTATATTTGTCTAAACTGTGAGATCTTTGTTCCTTACTGCACTGGTTCTCAATGCTGGCGGCACACTGGAATCACCTGAGAATCTTGTAAAAGATCCTGGGCATGGGTACATGCCCAGGTCCCACCCCAGATACTCTGATTTAATTCATCTGGTGAGGTTTGTTGTTTTACAAGATCCCCACGTGATTCTAATGTACAATTACATAGAAGAACACTGCTTTAGAAAACGTCTTCTAGAAATCCAGACTAGCCTTTTGAAGTGTTAAACTACAATTAATTCCTTGTTTAAATGATGTTTTTTAAAGAAAGAAGAATCACAGTCAGTAATAATAAAAAGAGTCCTGGTGGCACAATGGTTAAGCTCTTGGCTGCTAGCTGAAAGGTTGGTGATTCGAACCCACACAGCAGCTCCATTGGAGAAGGATTTAGCAATCTGCTTCTGTAAAGATTACATCCAACGAAACCCTATGGGACAGTTCTGCTTTATCATAGGGGGTCACTAGGAGTTGGAATCTACCCATAATGATGACAATAGGAAGAGCTAACATTGGGTGCTTGTTATGTTCCAGACCCTGTCTAAGCCCTTTACGCATGTCAACTTATTTAGCCCTCTAAACCATCCTCTAAGGTAATTCCATCATTACCTGTCTTTTACAGATGAAAAAACAGGCCCAGAAGGGTTTGGTAACTTGCTCAAAGTCACTGTGTTTTCCATATTTCCTGATGATAAATATCACCTGGGGTATTTGTTAAAAGCACGCAGGTACAGACCCCATTGTATTCCTGCAGTCAGCTTCAACAGGGAGCTTGGAAGCCACAGATTTTCCTTGATCTCTAGGGGTGGCTTGTTGTCAGAGAGAAGTTGGGACCATTTGGGGCCAGTAAATGGTAGGACCCAGCAGTCTGACTGCAGAGCACCTTTATTTAGCCATGGCACCAGTGTGGCTCTTTAAAGGCCATGTTTTCAAAGCTTATGATGCTCAATTTCTGGCCAGTGCATCTCATATGCATCTACCACCTGTCTGTCAGTGGAGGGTTACGTGTTTCTGTAATGCTGAAAGGGACTTCAGACTAAGACAGATTAGGAAAAAAGACCTGGTGTTCTACTTCTGGAAATCAGCCAGTGAAAACCCTATGGATCACAGTGTCTAATCTATAACGCATCACGGGGATGGCAGAGAACCCGGCAGCATTTTGTTCTTTTGGGCATGGGGTCGCCATGTGATGGCAACTAACAATAGCAGCATGGCCCAAAGCAGGGAAATAAATGTCTCTAACAGGATTTCTGAATTTTTGACTTGTAGTACCAAGCAGTTGTGATGCCAGCCAAGTGCATTTGAGAACCCCTCTCTTTTTCTTCACAGCTCCCCATCTTAAGATTGGGAGCTTTGGTAGCGTAGTGCCTAAGGCACTTGACTGCTAACCAGAAGGCTGGCGGTTCAAACCCACCAGCCACTCCTCGGAAGGAAGATGGGGCTATCTACTTCCGTAGTGATACTGCCTCGGAAATCCAAGGAGGGGTCGCTATGAGTCGGGTCCAACCCGACGGCACATAACAACAACAAGAACATGGGTAAAATATTTCTTCCATTGCTACCTCTCTTAAAAGAGAAACTAGAATGAATCTGACCTTGCTGTGGACAAAAGTCTGACATTTCAAATCTAAAATTGAGGGTTCAGGGTTCCCTCTGGACAAGCTTTTGTTCCCTCAGTGGCCTTGTCATCAGAAACCACTCACTCCATCAGATGTTTATGGAAGGCCTGCAAAGTGCCCCAGCCTCTGCTAGGTGTGAGAGAGAATTAGAGACTTGATGCTCTTCTGTCTCATTGGATAGGGACACAGGCTTCCTTCTGGATGGTGGCTGGGACTTTCCATGTTGGGAGAGAGGGAGCAACTCTTGGCTTTTTCCTGAGTCTTAAGCATCTTTTGTCACCTTTCAAGCCTCAGAAGCTCCCTATGCTTGCAGACGGTCAAGGTATAGGGGATATCGTTAAGGACAAGGTATGAGGGGGCTGCCAGGGCTGTTGGGAATATTCTACATCTTGATCTGGGCAATGGTTACATAGGTGTAAACGTGAAAATTCATCAATTTGTACACATCCCTATGTATATGTTATGCCATGTTTGAAAAGAATAAGGGAGCTTTATGTGTAATGATACATAATGTTTCTAAGACATAATCGCAAAGGGATGAAGCAAGGTCATACACAGAGTCTCTGGGTGGTGCAAACGATTAAGCATTTGACTACTAGCCAAAAGGTTGATGGTTCAAAACCATCCCGAAGTGCCTCAGAAGACAGGCTGGACCATTTGCTTCTGAAACATCACAGCCTAGAAAACCCTATGGAACACAGTTGTGCTGTGACACGTATTGGGTTGTCAGTCGGCATTGAATTGATGGCAACTAACAACAACAATATGGATTTTAAAAAAATGAATGTAGGAAACTTACCTTTTACCACATACCATGTGTGTGAATTACCTACTCAGAAAAAAAATTTTGATGCAAATTCCCAGGTCTAGCCCCCATCTTTCTGAATCACCTTCTCTGAGGGTGAAGCCCAGGAATGCTTGTTTCTAATACTCTCCCTAGGCAAAAAAAAATAAAATAAAATTCTGTGTACACTACAGTTTGAGAGACTCTGCATGGGGTTGTGCTAGACTGGCTTAGGCTGCATCCCACTATAAAGAGGAAGACAGATATAAGGGGAGCTTACTCCAGGCTCAAAAGGTAGTGTCCCCATGGCTTGCTGGGTTAGGGAAGAAGCTGTTCAATTCTATTAGGGGTGTCAGAACCTATGAGCTGTTGCCAAGATCAGCA
The DNA here is from genome assembly GCF_000298275.1 of Orycteropus afer afer. Taxonomy (NCBI): domain Eukaryota; kingdom Metazoa; phylum Chordata; class Mammalia; order Tubulidentata; family Orycteropodidae; genus Orycteropus; species Orycteropus afer. Next base: position 874,546 of record NW_006921737.1, on the reverse strand, counting down.
ACTCATGTTTCCATTGTAAATGTATAACCTCATCATCTGTTTTGTACATGCTTCTTGCCAACATCCCCAACTTCCCCATTTAGGTTTTCTTTTCATTTGGTTCCCTGCAGAGCCTGGAATTAGGCCTTAGAAGGATGCAATAAATTCCTTCATCTGTATATGGCTGTTAGCCTCCTCTTAGCAAAGCTGCTGAGACATAACATGGCTTCAACAACTTCCCAAGGGGAAGGATGCCAGCTGAGATCATCCCTCTGGGGCAAGCATGGCCCAAACATCCTCTCTGTTCAGAGGTCCCTTCTGTGTGTCCCTGATTGGGTTTGCCTCCCTTGGCACCCTGGCCCTCACGTCATCAAGAACATTTTACCCTAATCATGCAGAGCATACTGGCCATCCCTCTGGACCAAAGTTTGCCTTTCGTCCCCTCCCACACTCTGACAAAGAGATCCTGTAAATAACATCCACTTGGTGCTTAATACCATGAGTCATTGTACACATGGGCATAGCTTCCCAATTTGTAGCCTAAGATGTTGGTCCCATAGGATTTTGCTTTTGCTTTTATTTACATCTGCATGTGAACAGGCAGGCTCATGCATGACCTGAACATCTGTTTTGAGTTCCATGAGTATCTTGACAGGTTTCTCATGACCCACCTTTCAAGGAGCATTGTGCATCTGTTTGAGGCATGTGGCTCCACTCTTGGGCATTGCTGATACCATCCTTCCTTTATACCAAGGGGCATCTGGGAACTTTCTTCCAAGTCACCAAAGAGCAGCGTCTCTGTCTCTTTATCTGTATATTGGCACCCATTTAATGACCCTCCAACTTGCATTTTCTCTGATATTTATTGTACCTGCAATGAATGATGCTATTACTCCTCTTCCCACAGGCTGCACGTGGGAATTTGGAGCCATGGTAAACTACATCAAGAAGACATATCCCCTGACCCAGCTGGTTGTCGTGGGATTTAGCCTGGGTGGTAACATCGTGTGCAAATACTTGGGGGAGACTCAAGCAAACCAAGAAAGGGTCCTATGCTGTGTCAGCGTTTGCCAGGGATATAGTGCACTGAGGTGAGTAATCCCGTGTTCCCACTTCTTCCTTCCATCGAGTCCTGCAGTTAGCACTCATGTATTGAGATGCCCTTGTGCACCAGACACTGATCCGTGAAGACTGGGGCAAACACTGTGGCAGATAGAGCAGAAGTTTCTGAGTCTTGGGCTCACCTTGTTTTGTTTCCATATCATGTGTTGGAATTGGCATATCAGATCCTTTAAACCTGGGCTATGCCACTGCATTGTGGGATCGTATCTAATTGGTAAGCTGAATAACCCCTTAATAGCTGCTATTTTCCTATGGAGTCCCCATGAGGTGATGTATAATCTGTTCATGCTTCAGGAGTTTTGCAGAACCATAGTCTCTGAGAGAACACAGGAGACTGGCAAGCGAGGATCTGAGAGCCAGGCCTCGTAATCCCAGACCCCTCCTCCCTAAGGAAGAGTGAGTCTCAGATACCTCTAGAAGGGATCTGTGGTAATCTGTGCACTTACCTTCAAGTATTCATCTCTCGTGTGCATCCTAGACATCTTCACAAAAGAGCTGATCTACTGGATCAAGATTTATCTCACCCCTTGGTCTCCCACCAACAGTTACTCCCACGGGGTGAGTCCTCGCTGTGAACAATGACTTGGTGTTCAGAGAGCATTGAATTTGATTACTAGGAGGATGTGGGACATGGTTTCTCTTAATTTTTTTTTCCAAGGTACAAAATCTTAACTGACAGCAGCTAGGTTTTATTTTGCTGCAGTAGCACCATCTGCTGTTGGCAAGAGCACATGATCAGCCACTTGGGCTGGAGAACTAAGATGTGGGAGCAAAGAAGGTTTGAGAAGTAGAACATTAGAACTTGTGAAGTGCAATACATAAACAGTCTAAATAGCTTCTCCTTGGGATCTAAAAGAGCTTCATATATGATATTATCTATCATCACATCAACCTCATATAAGAAAGAGAAAAAGAGGCAGCTTTATCCTCTGTGGCACAGAAAGCCAATATCAGGACAGCAGAACTAGTGGCAGGTCAGGGAAACACCATCACCCTACGTGTGTTGGTGCTGAGGGCTCAAGTCCCCTCAACATTTTAACCAGTTTTACTCACTGAGGGGGACAATTCCTTATGATAAATCAGGGTGACCTTTTTTTTTTTTTTTTTTTTCCTGCGGAGGCACATGAGTGAGTAATAAGCCTTTTCAGCACTGGAACGGTGGCAGCCATGTTTCCTTTACACTGAGGTGGAGCAGGGAGGGCTCGTCTGCTTCCGAGGGGGCCACACAGGAGCTCATCCTTCTGGTAAATTCCTCCTGACTGAATCTGGAGAACTGCTTGTTCAGTGATCCCCAGCCTGCGACTTCTCATCCCAGTAGTGCACTTCCCACATAGCCAGAGGCAGTTGAGGCTCACAGAGAAGCCAGCTGGCCGGCCCTGCACCAACCCCCATGGCCAGTGGTGGATCGGGCTTTTGTGATCCATAGGGTTTTCATTTTGGCTGCTTTTCTGAGGTAGACCACCAGGCCTTTCTTCCTGGTCCATCTTATCTGGAAGCTCCACTAAAACCTGTTCAGTCAGCATCATAGCAACACACAAGCTTCCACTGATGGTTGGGTGGTGGCTGTGCATGAAGAACAGTGGCCAGGAATTAAACCCAGCACTTTCCCATGAAATGCAGGAATGCTACCATTGAACCACCAGTCCCTGTAGCAAAGTCTACCTGCTGCTAAACAAGCTCACATTTTATGATACACTGAAACATGGAAGAGGCATGGTATTAGGCAGCAACCCTGTTCAATGCCTGGCCAGCCTAGCCAGCCTGCTGGGCCCAGATGACCCCATCTGCCTAGCACTGTCCATGTGTCTGTCTGTGTCCCTTCCTTTTCCTGAGGTTCCAGATTCTTCCCAGACTTGTCCTGGAGAGGTCAGAAATGTCCTTTCTTGTCCTTGATGTCCAGTCATCATTCCCACCTTAGGGGCTCCACCCAACTGCAATATTAACATCTAGTAGTGCCATCTAGTATTACCATCTAGTATTACCATCTAGTTAGAAATAATCTGGATGTCCAGCATAGGAGATAGCAAGGAGCTGTGGTGGCATACTGGTTAAGGCATTTGGCTGCTAGCCAGAAGGTGGGTGGTTCATCCCACCAGCTGCTCTGCAGAAGGAAGATGAGGCAATCTACTTCCGTAAAAGATTTACAGTTTTGGAAACCCCGTGGGTCACTATGAGTTGGAATTGACTCAGTGGCAATGGGTTTTTGGTTTAAGTATATCATGATATACTAACTTGGTGGAAAACAAGAAGCTTTTCTTTTAAAAAGTCAAGAAAATATACAACATGCCATAATGTGTATATTCAAAGTAGGAGAGAAGGCCTTTATGTAAAAATATAATTGTATATGGGCAAAGTCTAGAAGGGAACTCCCAGAGTCAAAATAATTCTTATGTAGGTGTGGTGGTATTCTGGAAATAGTCAATGTACTTTAATTTTAATGTTTTATTAACATACTACTTGTAAGTTTTCTTTTATATCTTCAAGGACATCATATAGATCCACAAAACATAAATTCATCACCAATCTTAATTCATAGTACCCCTCCCTTTTCTTTCCTTTTTGAGTGTTAGGATCATGCTGGCCAGTTCTCATTCTTACAGAACCCTCTCTTTGGTTAGCATCCTCCATATTTTCTCAAGCACCACAGGAAAGCTGTTCAGCTGTTCTCATGGCCTCTCAGCACTCAGATGTCATTTATTTGAGCCAGGAGGTTTGGATTCATTTGGTTGTTAGATGCATTCTTTCCCTCAGTTCATTTGCTTCAGACTTCAATTCCTTTTAATCAACATTTGGTTCACTCTTCTTTGCAAAATACAAACTGGAAAGTTGAGCTTACTAGGAGCAGCATGAAATAGTTGGCCTGATTCTTTCTTACTTAATCAGTTGCTGTGAACATAATTATAAATTCCTGTTTTGTTTGGGACCTTTCCTAAGTTATTTAAAAATCTGTGAACCTTCCACAACATCTTTTAAAATTCTTTTGACAGATCCCTCACGAGCAGATGGCTGGGGAGCCGGTATGGATAATACCTTATTATTAGTGAATGTTAACATTGATTAGAAATAAAGGCATTTAAAAAGAACTTTACTTTTTATTTTGGAGATAGATAGATGATAACATTCTTTGAAAATCCATATGTATCATTTCTCGGAAGCCACACTGGTTTCTAGGGGTGCTCTTCTCATTTACAATCTCAATGACAGAATCACTTTGAGAGCTTTGCAACTTCAGGAAGCCCCTTCTCTTTTGGAGTCATCTGGTTTCTTTTGGAAGTTTTTGAAACCTACCTTCCTACGAGCAAGGGCTCACCCTTACTTATTCAAAGCCTTCCCCTCTTGGTTGCTCTGACCTGGCTGCTTTCTCCCAGGATCCCACACATCTCTTCTGTGCCTTCCCCTAGATTCTCCCGGTGGGTCGGCATTAGGTTCAATGAAAAACCAGTTCCTGCCATCCCTTCTCTCAAGAGGACAGAGCTGTCTAAAGGCAAGTCAAGAACTTGGATGTTCTGTTATTTAGCCAAGTCAGGCACCCATAAATTCTAGTGGCCCAATGGCTAAGCACTCGGCTGCTAACTAAAAGGTTCGCAGTTCAAACGCACCTAGTGACTTAGCAGGAAAAAGACCTGGCGATCTGCTTCCATAAAGATTGTTGTTGTTGTTGTTATATGCCGTCGAGTTGGCCCCGACTCATAGCGACCCCTCCTTGGGTTTCCGAGGCAGTATCACTATGGAAGTAGGATTGCCCAACCTTACAGCCAAGAAAACCCTATGGAGGCATTTCTACTCTGTCTCATTGGGTGACTGTGAGTCAGAATCAGCTCTACGGCAGCCAACAACAGGCAGTCATTCAATATTCAGAGAACTGAAGTCCCATGGCTTTGATGTCCATTTTTAATTTGTATCAGAAATGTGTGATTCGTGTCTTCCGTCTCACCTGGCAGCTCTTACCAAAATGTTCTCCACATGTTTTTCCCTGTTGGACTTTTGGAATCAGCATGGGTCTGTGTTTTCTTGCCACTTAGTACTATTCTGCTTCTCTTCCAACAAGCTTACCTAATCTTGAATAGGATAGCCATCCAGTTTCCATCACGGGGTTCCTTCCAGTCCTAGTCCCATCTCAGCAAGTATCATTGTACTCTCTGGAGTTAAGGACGCCTTGTGTGTGTGCTGTCCATCAGCATGTCAATATCTGAGGTTGTAAATAAATGACACCTCTCTTCCCTTTCAGGAGCTCTGGTAGTCCCTAAGGCATTTGACTGCTAACCAGAAGGTTGGCAGATCAAACCCCCCAGCTGCTCCCTAAGAAGAAAATGAGGCAATCTACTTCCATAAAGATTTACTGCCTCGGAAACCCAGAGGTGGTTGCTATGAGTTGGAATTGACTCGATCGATGGCAGTGAGTTTGGTTTTTTTGGTCTCCTCCCTTTCCTTTCCCAACCATCCCCTCTCACAAACCACTGCTATTCTTGTCACTCTGTCATACTGAAGTCTGCCCAACTCAGATCCTGCACTGTCACAGTGTCTTCTGAGTGTTCTCCCCTTACCTCCACCTCCATTCTCTTTAAATCTCCTTGATGGAGTCATCTGGTTTCCAAGCAGACATCCTCCCCATCCTTACAAAGCCTGCTCATCCTTCCACTCCCTTCAGCCAAGGCCAGCTCTCCACTCACCACAGCCATTCCCCTCTGCAGAATTCTAGCTGCCATAACAGAAGCTTTGAAAACATCACTGACATTCCCCAAGTGGCCTGAGTCAGGCCTGAGATGGAACTGTCTAGATGCCTCAGCAATAGAAGCAACCTGGGTGTGGGACTAGATTCTCTAGTTCAGTCCCCTGGAAGCTCTGGTAGCATAGTGCCTAAGGCATTTGACTGTTAACCAGATGGCTGGTGGTTCAAACCCACTAGCCACTCCTCGGAAGGAAGATTAGGCAATCTACTTCTGTAGTGATACCGCCTCAGAAACCCAAGGAGGGGTCGCTACGAGTCGGATCCAACTCGACGGCAGTGAGTTTGGTTTGGTTTTGGTTTGAGTTTAGTCCCCTAATTTGACAGATGAGGAAACTGAGGCTCAGAGAGGTGAAGTGGCTTGTGCAGAGTTTGGTGAACTTCCCACTGTGTCAGAGGGCCGTAGTTCCAGTCTCTGCACTACCTCTTGCCAGCTGGGTGGTCCAGATGTCTTCCCGCCCTTCATCTCATCACCAGCCACAGAGCCCTGGGCACATTTGCCACTCTAGCCTAAATGTGTCTCCTGCACTTCTTACAACCTCAGGCAAAAACAAGGCAGATAAGTTTGGCATCAGTGGAAGGTGCATGCATGAGATTTTTGATGGGGCTACGTGCTTGGGCCTTTTACACATCCCTGAAAATGGTTGTCAAGGCTCAACAGCACTGTTGTCTAACCTGTTCACCACCCCCTGTTAAAACTAGTTTTAGCTCTTCTTTGTGTCTCTTTGATCATTAACTCTTCTTGGCAGGGCAAATAATGTTCAGTAGCTCATAATCCAAAATTATTGTGTATTTTCTTTCTCCTTGTCCTCCCCGCCTCCTCCTTTCTCCTCCGACTTCTTCTTCTTTTCTTTTCTTTTTTAAATTTTATTGTGGTTTGGGTGAAAGTTTACAGAGCAAATTCATTTTTCATACAGCAGTTCACATACACTTTGTCTCATGAAATTGACTGCAATCTCCCACAGTGCAACAGCTCTCCTTCCCACTTCCTCCCCATAGTCACCTCTTCCCTGTGTCCTTTCCTCCCTTGTGCTTCTGCTCCCCAAGCTGTCTCCCTGTGCATACACACCCCTTCTATTCCTCCATAATTGATCTCTCCAAGGAGTGTATCTACCTAATGTAAATGTTCAGCCCATCTACCTACCTGTCTTTTGTTTGGCTGGAAGCCACAGACTGGGTTCTATTCCAGACTTGAAGGGGAGGTAGGGGCTATAGTCTCAAGGTTCCACCAGGCTCTATCAGACCAGCAAACCTGTCCTTTTTTTTCCCACATGATTTTGTTCCACATTGTTCTTCCGCTCTATCCAGGATCTCCTACATAGGTTCCCCTCCGAGTAGTTGACATTGGTAGCTGGGCACCATCTAGTTCTTCTGGTCTCATAGTCATATAGGCTGAGGATTGCATGGCGTACCAGTCGCTTGGGATAATTATTTCCATGAATCTTTGGTTTTCTTCATTCTTCTTTGCTCTGGATGAGGAGCGACCCATTGTTGCATCTAGATGGCTGCTTGCAAGCTTTTAAGATCCCAGTCACTACTCGCCAAAGTAGGATGTGGAACAATGTTTTTGTGTAGTGTGTTATGCCAATTGAGCTTGATGTCCCCTGCGACCATGATCCTGACCCAACAGGTTGAACTACTTGCTCCTTCTGGGTAGCTGGCTATGGCCAAGAAATGACTACAACCTTGTCTCTTGTCAGCTCTACGATATACATGGGAATTCTTACAGAACATACAAATACACTTGTAGAAACATTATCTGCCAACCCTATACATAGTCGTGGGTGCACTCCCCCTTGCATAGACGTACCTAATCATTCAACCTGTCTTCCCATCGATCCACCTGTAGATCAATGTTTACCATCACTGACAATGCAATACTGTATGTACAAAAGGGTTCATCTTTGTTGTCTGTACCTCCCATGCACCTCTCTATGTCTTCCCTCTTGCTCAGTGCTACCATATTGATCACTCACATTTGATACATTGCCCTTCTCTTCACCCAAATCAATACTTGTCTCTACCTATTTAACAGTGTTCCCTACCCTATCCTCCCACCCCTGGTAACCAACAAAGAAAATTTTCTTCCATATAGAAACCTTTCCTTGACTTTTTACAATAACGAACTAATACAATATTTGTCCTTCTGTGATTGACTTATTTCGTTCAGCAAAATGTCTTCCAAGTTCATCCACATTATGTGGTGTTTTGCAGATTCTGTGTTATTCTTTGGGATTACATAGTATTCCATTGTGTGTATGTACCATAGTTTGCTTATCCATTCTTCTTTTGATGGTCACCTAGACTGTTTTCATCTTCTTGATATTATAAATAGTGCTGTGTTGAACATGAGTGTGCATATCTTTCTTGATCTGGTTCTCACTTCTTTAGAATGCATACCTAGTATGGAATTGCTGGGTCAAATGGTATTTCTAATTCCAACTTTTTAAGGAATTGCCATACTGCTTTCCACAGTGGTTGTATCATTTTACAGTCTCACCAGCAGTGTATCAAGAGTCCCAATCTCTCCACATCCTCGCCAGCATTTGTTATTCTCTGTCTTGTTGATCTTTGCTACTAGTGCTGGAGCAAGACGGTATCTCATTGTTGTTTTGATTTACATCTCTCTAATGGCTAATGAGGAGCTCTGGTAGCATAATGGCTAAAGCACTTGACTGCTAACCAGAAGGCTTGCGGTTCAAACCCACCAGCCACTCCTCGGAAGGAAGGTTGGGCAATCCTACTTCCATAGTGATACTGCCTCGGAAACCCAAGGAGTGGTCGCTATGAGTCGGGGCCGACTCAACGGCACATAACAACAACAGCAACAACAAAGGCTAATGATCGTGAACATTTCTTCATGTGTTTGTTGGCTGCCTGAACATTCTCTTTGGTGAAGTATCTATTCATGTCTTCTGCTCATTTTTTAATTGGATTATTTGTCTTTTTGTTGTTGAGGTGTTGGAGTTTTGTATAAATTTTAGAGATAAGTCCCTTATCAGGTGTATTGTTCCCAAATATTTTTTCCCAATCTGTAGGTTCTCTTTTGACTCTTTGGAAGAGTCTTTGGAAGCACATAAAAATTTAATTTTTAGAATGCCCCATTCATCTAGCTTATCTTCTGCTCTTTGTGTACTTTGGGTTGTACTTGATTGTCTATTTAAGCCATATAATAAGGCTCCTAAATTTGCCCCTATTTTTTCCTTGAGGAACTTTTATAGTTTTAGGTTTCACATGTAAGTCTTTGATCCATCTGGAGTTAGTTTTTGTGTATGGTGTGAGGTACTGATCTTGTTTCATTTTTCTGCAAATGGATATCCAGTTTTGCCAGCACCGTTTATTAAATAGACAGTTTCTTCCCCGTTTAATGGATTGCAGCCCTTTGTCAAAGATCAGCTGACCATAGGTCAGTGAATCTATTTCTGGATTCTCAATTCTGTTCCATTGGTCTATATGTCTGTTTTACCAATACCAGGCAGTTTTCACTACTGTGGCTATATAGTAGGTTTTGAAATCTGGCAGTGTGAGACCTCCTACTTTGTTCTTCTTCTTCATTAGTGCTTCGCTTATACGAGATCTCTTTCCTTTCCATATAAAGTTAGTGATTGGTTTTTTCGTATCCTTAAAGAATGCTGATGGGATCTGTATTGTGATTGCATTGAATGTATAGATTGCTTTAGGTAGTATGGACATTTTCACAAGGTTCAATCTTCCTATCCATAAGCATGGTATGTTCTTCCATTTATGTAGATTTCTTAATAGTTTCTTGGGGTAGTGAGTTTTCTTTGTATGGATCTTTTGTGTCCCTAGTGATACTTATTTGTGAGTATTTTATTTTCTTCATAGCTATTGTAAATGATACTGATTTCCTTATTTCTTTTTCAGCAGTCTCTCGGCTGGTGTAAAGAAGTCTAACTGATTTTTGGATGTTAACCTTGTATCCTGCCACAATGCTAAATTTCAATTAGTTCCAGTAGTTTTTTGCTGAGTCTCTTGGGTTTTCTAGGTATAGGATCATATCATCAGCAAATAGGGGTAGTTTGACTTCTTCCTTACCAATTTGGATGCCTTTGATTTCCCTTTCTTGCCTTATTGCCCTGGCTAGGACTTCTAATACAGTGTTGAATAGAAGTGGTAATAGAGGGCATCCTTGTCTGGTTTTTCTTCTTTTTGTTTTATTTTGGAAAATTCCAGACACATACAAAATAAAAAAGAATAAAATATTGAACTGCCACATACTCATCACTAGCTTCAACGGTGATCAACTCATAACCACTCTTTTTTCCTGTCTGCCCACCTACTGTACTCCCCAGTAAACTGGATTATTTTAAAGCATATCCCAGACATTATATCATATCATATCATCTGTAAACATTTCACTAAGTAGCTCTAAAAGACTCCAAGGACTTTTTCTTAAACATAATCACACAACCACGATCACACACACACACACACACACACACAAACAGTAATTCCCTAATATCCCATTTCTAGTCACTGTTCAAATTCCATTGATTTTCTTTTTTTTTTTTTTTTTTTTTTTTTACAATTGGCTTGTTTGAGTGAGGAGCCACATAATGCCCACACATTGCATTTGTTGATTTGTCTCTTAAGGTTCTTTTAGTCTATAGATTCCTCTAGTCTTTTATTGCCTTTCCATTTACTATCTTTGTTGGTGTGGAAGAAATCAAGTCTTTTTATAAAAAAAGAAACATGTAAGTTATTATTTTTATAGCACATTAATCTTGATTGTGTTTTATTAAACCAATACATAATTAAGCTTTAATTCCTTAAGTATAGACCCAAAGGTGGTAGAAGGCAGCCCCTAGGTACATTCAGTGCGAAACCAAGGATAACCTATTGGTGTCAAGTAGATTCTGACTTATAGTAACCTCACGTGTTACAGAGTACAACTGCTCCATGAGGTTTTCTTGGCTATAAGCAGATCACCAGGCGTTTCTTCCATGGCACCCTTGGGTAGGTTCAGACAACCTACCTTTAGATTAGTAGACAAGAGAAAACTATTTGCATCACCCAGGGACCAAGCCAAAGATACTTAGGAATGAATGTTAACCGAAATAAACAGTGATACATGGTCCCAGCATCTTTGTCCTGGTCCCTACTTGAACCCTGGGCCCCTGCGAGCCTTTCAGCAAGCAAGGCCTGTGGTGTTACTTAATCAAAATCTTGGACAATGCTGGAACACTCTTTTTGTATCTTAAGTTCATGGCCAGCACCCTCCTCCCTGCCCTGCCTCTGTATTCCCTCTAATATGAAAGAGGTATTAACAAAGCAAGAATTTCCCTGTAGTTCAGAGGTCAACAAAAGGGGAAGATGAATGAGGGTGAGAGAAAGCTGTTGGCTTTCTGTGACTTGAGTGGCATGGGTCCAAGGTCAGAGTAAGAACATGCCTGGCAGAGGCAGCAAGCTGTGGACCACTGATTGGGGAACCTGTCCCTCAGGCCAAAGGGAAGATGTTCACAGTCCTGCATAGCCAGGGTCCCGCCCATGTTATCTGGCCTGTCCTTTCTGTCCCTGCAGTGCTTGAGTGTGTCCCAGCACACTTACAGTGTGACCTTTTCCCCTCTGAAAGTGATGTTCATCTTCACTTTGAACCTGTCACAGGCCATTAAAACCACACACCATTTCACTTTTAACTCCCACTACTTCATATATTTCTTATATTCTTATATACTACTTATATTTTAACCATGATGTCATGGGAAATGTTTGCTGTTCCAAAATCAGGAGTGTGGCAGCTTTGGGGAAATTTTTTTTGGAAACTTCCTGGGCTTTAAAATATCAACCACCCAGATCCCCTCTCTTGTCATCTGGAAGATGATGACACCCAGATTAATTCCCAGGGTGGAAGATTAATTCCCAGGGTGGAAGTAGGCCTTGAGATCAGAAATCTCCCAAATGAAGGTTTCTTTTTAACTAACTTGGGCTCATCAGTTGCCTGTGTTTGGATTCATACCCAAGGTAAGAAAATGTGTTGAGGGGGCAGGCAGCAAGGCAGTGTGGGGATTAGCTCATTGGTGTTTGCTGCCCTGACACCTGGATCCTAGAGGCTTGCAGAGAATGTTGGCAGTGCTGTCCCTTCCCTCTGCATGGGATGGAGTCAAGAACGTGGCTCTTAAGTCAAGCCCAGACTTCAGTCATACCTTAATATTTCATTGTGACCCAAGGCACATCACTGGACCTAGTCCTTGGTTTCCTAATCTGGGAAATGGGGATAATATTACCTGCCTAGTGCCACTCCTGGGAGCTCTGGTGGCATAGTGCCTAAGGCATTTGACTGCTAGCCAGAAGGCTGGCGGTTCAAACCCATCACCCACTCCTCGGAAGGAAGATTGGGCAATCTACTTCCATAGTGATACCACCCGGAAACCCAAGGAGGAGTCACTGTGAGTTGGATTTGACTGGACGGCAGTGAGTTAGCGTGCCCCTGATGGGAAGTTAGAGACCATGCCCCCACGTTAGGGAGGCCTAGCACCTGCCAACCACACCTGAGCTGTGTGTAAGGATTGCCTCACTGCTTTTGCTGCTTTTTTTTCTTGCCCCTTGACAGTTCTAATACTAATTAAAAGAAAGATTTTCTTGCAGAAGATCAAATTTCATGATTTTCCTTTACCTCTCAAAGAGCAACAAAAGAATTTTTATTTTTTCCTTTTAGGTTTTTCCCTAAAAAACTGCTTCTCCACCCACCCTCCCCTTACACACTCTTGTTATTAAGCCTGAAAAACATGCTTGCAGGGTAAGACACAGCACAGAGAAAACGTTCAAATGACAATTGAAGGAGACGCTGGTCTGACAGGTTCTGGAAGAGGATGTCACTGAGTGTCACCAACCAAGCCCCTACCCCTAGAGAGATTTCTCACCGGGGTTATGTTCATGGTACTATTACAGTTTCTCCATAGGCTTTCCCTACAGATGATAGTTTGAGTGCCACACTTCAGAGCCCCAGTTCCCACATAGGAGCTGGGAAAGCTGAGCTGTCTACTAAAGCACCTTGCTCCAGGCACAAGAGTCTTACGTCCTGGCCTGCACCAGCCATGTCCTCAACACAGCACACTCCCGCTCACTCTCACTTTGTTGTTCTTTTAGGGCCCAGGAAACCTTCATGCAGTGGGATCATTGCCGGAGGTTTTACAACTTCCTCATGGCTGACAACATGAAGAAAATCATCCTCTCGCACAGGTACCTTTACTTTCTGCTCTCCCTAGGGAGACGGACAGCTCCTTTCTCAGCTTCTTTAAAAACTCCGACTCATGGTGACCCCATGTGTGTCAGAGTAGAACTGTACTCCATAGGCTTTTCCATGGCTGATTTTTGGGAAGTATATTGATTGCCAGGCCTTTCTTCTGAGGTACCTCTGCGTGGACTCAAACCTCCAACCTTCTAGTTGGTTAGCCACTGACCACGTTAGCCATTTGCATTACCCGAGGAGTCTTGAGCTTCTTTAGGTGTCAACAAAAGCCAGAACTCTTGTTTCTCAGGTGGGAAAAAGGAAGGTGGGGGTGGTGCAGACTCTTTACTGACTGGGCTTGTTTCTTGCTTAGAAACAAACTTGTCCCAAGCCACCAGAGGTTTGCCAAATCACCTTCTGCTTTCATAATTCCCAGTAAATTAAGGATAAAAAACCACCTCTATACCACTCCTTCCTAAATGAGAGTAATGCTAAGGGTGATTTATCATTGTCTGGGTAGCCTTCCTGCTCAGGAAGGCTTTTTGTGCTTGGGGATCAAGAATCATTGTGGACTCTTTGCCAAAGGCCCCAGGGATTCTGACCAAGCAGCAGGTGTCAGGTGTCCACACCCACACCTCCCTGCTCACACCGCTATATAAGTCAGCACTCTATCCTGCCTCTCTTCTGCCCAGAGTCCTTCAGTGGGTCAACCCCTGCCAAGTGCTTCAACCGGGCCTGGTGGGCAGTATCATTTGATAAATACTAGCAGTGATTTTTATCATCGTGGTTATTATTATTATTCTCGCTTCTTCCTCCCCCACACGTCTCGTCCACTTCAGCTGGATGGCAGTACACCCTCACAGACCACATGCGACTCCTCCCCCACACCACAGCTCTTCCCAGCCCATCCTGTAAGGCCCTTCTCTGTCCTCCTGCCTCTGGGGAAGCCAACTCCTCCACTTTTGTGTCACCAACTAAACTGTAAAGCTTTGGAGGGCTTGGGCCTATTTGGAATTCCTCAGAGCCAGGCACATAATGGGCACTCAAAAAATACAATGTTTTGGTTTTCTGACACTACCTTAAGAAAAGCAATTTGACTAAATGATCAGTTTCTTATTCTCTTTTTTCAATGGTGAAAAGAAAACGTGTTTGTGTCCGTCCCACCATGCACACTAGACTGGGCCTCCTGCAAGAAAGGCTCCATGGGCCTGGGCCAGGCTGCTGCTCAAACCCCTCAGGCTGCCATGTTGCCTTGTGTGTCCTCAGTCATATCCTCAAATCCTCATGTGGGGTGGGGGCAGCCAAAGGAGAAGATCTGTGTCCCCTGAGCTAGTTGACGTAAACTATGGCAAATGCATATGGTTTGAGCGTTCTGTGTGTGGCCTTGAGTAGGGTGGGGCTCAGCTGAGATTGAATGGGTCCCAGGATTTGCTGAGGCCACATAGCCAGAAGGGTGAAGCCAGGCCTCTGTCCTCAAACCCAAATCATCTGCCCACTTTTCCACACCTCTGAGACCAAAAGCAACTCCTCTCAGGGAACGTTTCTGCTTTGCCAAAATGCTTGGTATTGCTGTTGATTAGTCCAGAAAGTTCATCACCTAATTCTTAGCAAATTGGGAGAAATCTTTAGGTGTGCTCTAAGTATATATACTCTTTTTAAATTTACAGTAGGAACCCAAACATGTAGGCATTTTAGAGAAACTTTAAATGGTGAATTCTATCCCATAGGTAGAAATCTATCCAAATAAATAATTGTTTGAAAAAAACAGATGCTAAAGAAACTTGTTCCTCCTCTTGTGGAGAGGGTGGGATGGATCCCAGAATGTCTCGTTTCCATAATGAACTTTCCCTGCTGTAGGACCAGACCTCACAGCACACTTGGTCCTCCTTCAGCTCTATGATTCAGAATGGAAGTCTAAAGTGTGCTTATTTTGTCTTTTTTTAAAATTGTGATTTAAATTTGTGAAAGTTTACAGAGGAAATTCATTTTCCATACAGCAGTTCATACACATTTTATTTCATGACATTGACTGCATTCCCCATAATAGCTCTCTTCCCATTTCCTCCCTATGGTTACCTTTTCCCTGTGTCCTTCTTTCCTATGAATTCCTGCCCTCTGAGCTATCTCCCTGTGCAAATACTATGCTTCTGATCTCCAAGGCTGCTCCTTTTGGCCCCTACCTTTCTTGTCATTCTCTCAAGATGGATTTTTTTTTATTCCTTAATGCAAGGGGGTTACTCTATTGAATAGGTTAGGTTTTTAGCTAATAGGTCCCAGAGCTATTGATTTGCCCAAATACTAACCATTGTCTTCTTTGTTAAGTGGTACAAATAGCTCATAAAGGGAAAGGGGCTTTGCCCAAGGTGGACTGTATCAACACATGTGAAGTTGGGACCCATACTTTGCAGCAAAGGCCCCCCACTATTAGGCCCACTGCCCACCACTCCCCCACAGAGCCCATTCTGAGACCTCCTCTCTGTGCTGTGAAGGTTTGGTAATATTTAGTTCGCCTCAAACCCAATATTTAGTTTGTCTTGGTGCCTCCAGCAGTGCACAGAGTGCATCTTTGCCCCGGAAAGGGATATAGGTCTCAAGGTCCATCTTTCTGCAGTTATTCAAAAGTCAGCAGTGTAAACACTTCTTCAAAGTTACCATAGCATCACTTTGAACTCTTGGCTACCCAGTGTGTTGCAGAGTAGAACTGCTTTATAGGGTTTTCTTGACTGTAATCCTTCCAAAAGCAGATCACCAGGCCTTTCTTCCGTGGTGTCACTGTGTGGGTGCAAACTGCCAACTGTAGGTTAATAGCCAATAGCACACCACTTGAGCCACTCAAGGACCTCTTCTAAAGGCTAATGGGATCTATTTCTAAGTTATCCACATAAGCTTTGTCACAGACGTTCCCTCCTGGTTTGCCTCTCTGCTCTGCTATATTTGTTTGTCATCTACTTTTTATTCTGTTTGCTTGTGTGTCTTGTTCCAGGCAAGCTCTTTTTGGAGACCGTGTTAAGAAACCCCAGTTCCTGGAGGACACAGACCTGAGCCGGCTCTACACAGCAACATCCCTGATGCAGATTGATGACAACGTGATGAGGTATGTCCAGGCTGAGGGGAGGAGCGCTCAGGGCAGGGTGCTCAGCCCAGCACAAGTGAGTTGCTCTGGACACATTAGTGTTAGTGATTCCCTGAATACGTTTCCAATGTTTAAACACAGAAGATCTCACAGAAAAATTCAGATTTCTAATTTCTCTTGGAAAACAGTGAGGAGATTGGACTATGGCTCTGTGGCCCTCCATGGCATAAGCACCTTGAACCAAGAAGCAGCCACTCTCTAGATGGGGATGATCCTATAGATAATTACTACAGATAACAAGTGTTGATTAGTTACTCTGGACCAGTCACTGTGTTAGTAAGCACTTTGATGTCACAAACCTCACAGCGCCATTAAGGCAGGTCCTATCTCAGAGGAGAAGCCGAGGCTCATAGAGGTTAAACCGTTTGCCTAAGGTCATTCAGTGGCAGAGTCAGGACTTGAATCCAGATGCCAAAGCCAGTGCTCTTAACCGCTGGACTCTGCTGCCTCTGTATATTCTACTGGTAGGAGTTAGTTTAGAGCTAGAGCAGTAATGAAATCAGCTCAGCCTTCAGATCTTATGACAAATGTTGTTTTAAACTTTTCCTTTTTCTTTTTCTGGTGTGTCCCAGGAAGTTTCATGGCTATAACTCCCTGAAGGAATATTATGAGGAAGAAAGCTGCATGAGGTACCTGCACAGGGTGAGTGACCAGCACCAGCCTGGGGTAGGAGCATCTCAGAATGAGCGTCCCTCTGCCAGCCTCACATGCAATACAACATCCGCCCTTCCAACACTTCCCACATAGAAGCTCTGCCAGACTCTGCCTCCGATTCCTCTGGATCTTGACCTCTGTCCCTCTGTAACCTCCCTGTGGTAATCCCAACATTGCAGTGCAGGGCCAGTCTCCTCCCATGTCTGTGTGAAAGCCCTTAAAATTGCTGGCACACCTATTTTTCCTTTGGTCAATATAATGCTGCCCAGTTCCTGCCATCATTCCTCATGGGAGATCATTTAGATTTCCTGTCACCCAGGACCCTTGCTCTGGCCATGTGTATTTTGTTAATGTAGTGCTTAGGCCTAAACTCAGAATGTCTGCTTTGCATGACCTGGTGAGCACAGAGCAAAATGGATGTATTTCTCTAACAAAATGATGAAGATCATGTCTATTGATAAGTTAGACTGGTTTATTTTAATGCAGTTTTTAACAGCTGCAATATACTTTATATTAAACCAAGCTTGTGCTCAACGGAAAAAACAGAAACTCCATATTTTTTTTTTTTTACCTGAACCCCTGCCAAACCAGTCTCCCTCATTCCTTCCCTGCACAATTGATCCTTTTACCCAAACACAAGACTTCCCATGTATCCTTGCCATGTCCATGTGTTAGTGTGGCCCAGGTAAATTAAACCAGGTAATTGTGAATTATAGTCATGTCGGCCATCTTTCCTAGTTTAGCATCCTCACCCAGGCTTGTGGTGTCTTCATTTAAAACCATAATGGAAGCACTAAGCTATCCAAAGCCAGATGTCAGAGACTCCAGGTTAACATAACTACTCGTTAGGCTTCCAGCAGCATCTGAATCTACCTATCATCACCATCTCCACCAAAACACCGAGAGAAGGCTGTTGGCTGTTGTGCAAAAGTGGGTGTTGGTTGCAGCTTTGCCAAGAGCTTCCCAAAATCCTCCAACCTGTTCTCAACCTTCAGATTCTTCTGAAAAATCTCCTTTGTGTGGAGCAGAGCACACTCCTTTTTGCTCCCCACCATATAAACCGAGTGAATGTATACATAAGTCTTTGTAAAGTCATCATTCTAGTAGGTCTGGCTAATCTGAAACTCTGGGAAGATCATCAAAAATATCTTGCCAGTGAGCTTCTTTAAGTACATACTCTCTCAACGTCAGAGCAACTGGGTCATCTAGAACACCGTGGACCTTTGTTCTTGTACACGCCCACCAGGGCTGTAATCACAGCAGCAGTTATAATTCATTCTACTGGCAGTGAGTCCAAGGCATCCTTAATCCACCTGTTCAACAAGCTGAGCAGTGACCCTCTTCCCTTTGCTTCAAAGACATGTCCAGTAGTGAATTTGGACTTGAATCATGGGGTCTGAAAAAGGGAATCAATAATTTGAGTCTGCTTTGTCTTCTCACTGCAGATTTATGTGCCTCTCATGCTGGTTAACGCAGCTGATGACCCCTTGGTGCATGAAAGTCTTCTAACCATTCCAAAATCTCTTTCAGGTAAGTGTTTCTTCCTGCCGCTCCCCTCAACCACTCAGCAAATTGCCACAGTAAATTCTGTCACCTTCACCACACTATCATTTCCTGGAGACCAACGATGGGGGGGACGGTCATCTGGTGCAGTGTTCTTACTCAGCCTCTCCTGATATTGCTGGGCTTTGACACTGAGGCCTTCTCATATTCCATCCTGTTGCAGGAGGCAGGACTACTGTACATTATCTATAGCCAAATGGGGTTTTTGGTAGTTACCTGAAGTTTCATGACATGATTGTCTCAGGATTATGGTTCCATTAAGTCTGAGAGTTTGACTTAAACAGTTTTAAGTTTTAAACTGAAAACTTAACCTGAAAAGCCAGTTCTGCTACTTTTTATGGCAACCTCTCTATCTGCTTTGAGGATAAAAATATAAGCAATTGAAACAGCAAAGAACTTTGCTCACAGGAACTTCACTATGCTTCCAGCTAGTGCTATCTTGTTCCACACTGGCTAGGAGTAGGAGAAACTAGAGAGAGGGTAGCAAAAGGAAACACCTAGGAATTTCAAACTAGCTTAGCATTGTAATATCAGACCCTTAGGAAGGAGCCTTGCCTGTGCATCGCTTAAGCACTTGGCTGCTAACTTAAAGGATGGTGGTTCTAACCCACCTAGCTCCATGGGACACAGATGTGATGATCTGCTTCCATAAAGATTAAAGACAAGAAAACCTTATGGGGTAATTCTACTCTTGTCATACTAAAAACAGATCCGTGCCTGGTGCATTTCTCACCAATAGAAACCACATCAGGGTGACAGAAACCAAAACCAAACCAAACTCACTGCCATCAAGTAGATTCCGACTCATAATGACCTCCGTTGGGTTTCCAAGGCTGTAAATCTTTATGGAAGCAGACTGCCCCATTTTTCTTCCTCAGAGCAGCTTGTAGTTTCAAACCACCCACCTTTTGGTTATCAGTCAAATGCCTTAGGGGTGTGGGAAAGAGAGGGCTTTATTCTTTAGCAAGGGGGACAGATATTCCACCTCAGATTCGTCTGACCTCTGGGAGCAGCTTGCTGGTTTTTATAGGTTGCTGAAGAAGGGTGACATTGTTACAGGTTTAGATATATGCCAAACATATACAAACATTTTCAGCATTTTGCACAGTTACAAAAGATTACATCATAATTCTCATTATCATATAAGCATGATTCATTACCAAACTAAATCTCTGCCCAGGGGCATGATTTTTACCTGTTAACTTACTTGCACTGACCTGTTGCTAGAACCAAAAAGTTTATAGCAAAAACAGGAATTACTACTTTTTTGAGAAACTACAAAGAGCATAAGGTTTATCAGTAACTAAATGTCTGGGTGCTTTGAGTTGAAACAACTACAACAAGATGACATAATCCCCCCTCCCTCAATCACCCCCCATCCTCCACAGTTCTCTGTGTCTAAATTTCCCCTTGTAAGTTGTTGTTGTTGTTGTTGTTATGTGCCATCGAGTTGGACCCAACTCACAGCAACCCCTCCTTGGGTTTCCCAGGCGGTATCACTATGGAAGTAGATTGCCCAACCTTCCTTCCGAGGAGTGGCTGGTGGGTTTGAACCTCCAGCCTTCTGGTTAGCAGTCACGTGCCTTAGGCACTATGCTACCATCATGTATTAACCAGTGGGATTCTGATTCTGAATATGTCTGGACCAAAGCTAAAGCAGCCAAAGCTGTTTCACTGCTCAAGATGAAGGCTGCGTGTTTTGGAGGTCTCTTTGTGTCTTGTAATACAGGCTATGTCCTGCCAACCCCTTATCACAAACCGTAGGCACACTACTACCCCAGAGCAGCCACTAGGCCACGTGTGTGGCAGTGAAAAAAGCAACAGCACTTGCGTGCCTCTCTGTATCTAATGTTGCAGCCGTTGCTCTAATGCTTTCACCCAAAAAACTTACAAAACAGTGACTGGAAAGGAAGAGTAAAGGGGGTGAGACAAGAAAAGAGCTCTGCAGTGCCAGGAAAGGTAGTGCTCCCAGGCCTGGAGCACCCAGCAGGGGGCTCATTTGTAGTTACTTCCCAGAAGACAGGTGCTTCCTGTTGTACCTGGCTGTTCATTTTATAAGGAGCTCTGGTGTCACAGTGTTTAAGGCATTTGACTATTAACCTGAAGGTTGGCAGTTCAAACCCACCAGCTGCCCCACGGAAGGAAGATGGGGGAGTCTGCTTCAGAAACCCAGTGGAGGTCACTATGAGTCAGAGTTTACTCGATGGCTGTGGGTCTGGTTTTGGTGTTTTGGGTTCATTTTACCCACGTCTTCAATAATAACCCTTCACTAGCCTGCATGGGGCTAACATAAATGTGGGTTCCTAAAGTTATGAATTCTCCAGATGGCCATTTAGCATTGCCATTGAAAGGTGTGGGCATCTTTTAACACATCTTGCAGCTTTTAGTTAAATTTTAGTCTTGAAGATCAACGTCAATGACAAATCATTAATTCCATTGAATTCTCCTTCTCATCTAGTAAATAATAGTATAAATACTATGAATCCTTACTTAGAGTCTGGCCCCCACCAGTAACAGTGGCATTGCTGGAAAGTTTGTTAGAAAAGCAGACTCTCAGTTCCTCCCCAAGGCTATTAAACCTGGAGTCTGCATTTTAACAATTCCCCAAGTGTTTCACGTGGGAATTGCCTGGGGAGCTTTAACAATACTTGTTCATAGGTTTCCCTTCACCCTTACCCCCTCAGAGATCCTGATTTAGTTGATCTGTGGTATAGCCTAGCACAAAACCAGTTGCCATGGAGTCGAGTATGACTTATCAGTTTATCACAACCCAGGCATGTCGGAGTACAACTGCTCTCCATAGGATTTTCAATGGCTGATTTTCTGAAGTAGATCGCCAGGCCTTTCTTCTAAGGCACCTCTGGATAGACTAGAATCTCCAGCCTTTTGGTTAGCAGCTGAGTGCATTAACTGTTAACCACCCAGGGACTCCTCAGCCTTGAATAAACTCCAAACCAAACCCACTACCAATGAGTCAACTCCAACTCACAGTGACCCTGTAGGGCAGAATAGAACTGCCCCATAAGGTCTCCAAGGCTATAAATCTTTACAGAAGCAGACTACCTCATCTTTATCCCACAGAGTGGCTGATAGGTCCAAACCACCAATCTTTTGGTAATCATCAGAATGCTTTGACTACTCTGCCACCAAAAACCCCAGATTACTCTAATGTATGACAGAGTTTGAGAACTGCCGGGGTAGAGTTCTAAAACTTTCTTAAGCTGGTGTCCGTTTGTTCCAACACCAAACTGGAATAGTTCCAAAAACAGCTAGGTCCCACTATTTTGCCTGCCGTATCAGCTTTCCCTCCTACTTTTGAAAAAGATAGGTGAGTAGAGGTTGGATGCCTACTTAGCTGACATTCACCTGTGGGGAAAGCCTAGACACCCCCATGGCCAGCTTACCTTAGCACTTCCTGCCTTGGAACTAGGAGTCCATGAATGGTTAAGGCACTCACTGATAACCAAAATGTTGGATGTTCAAGTCCACTTAGAGATGCTTGGAAGAAAGGCCTGGTGGTCCACTTCCAAAAAACTAACCATTAAAAACCCTATGGAGCGTAGTTTTACTCTGGCACACATGCGGTCACCATTAGTTGATTCTGATTCAACAGCACTTGGTTGGTTTCTTTTTCTATGGCTCTGGAGCTAACCACGCCACAGTAACTCACACAGCTGCCTTTCCCCTGCAGAGAAAAAGGAGAACGTCATGTTTGTGCTGCCTCTCCATGGGGGCCACCTGGGCTTCTTTGAGGGCTCCGTGCTGTTCCCCGAGCCCCTGACATGGATGGATAAACTGGTGGTGGAGTATGCCAACGCCATTTGCCAATGGGAGCGGAACAAGTCACAGTGCTCTGACACAGAGCAGATGGAGGCTGACCTGGAGTGAGGCCTCTGGACTCTGGTGCGTTCCAGCGGCCTCCTCTGGGACCCGCGTCCCCTTGCCGGCTGTTTCAGGTCTCCCATCTCCCTCAGTGACCTGGATCTGACCTCAGACCGTCAGCAGGGGCCGCCCACCAGGCACACCTGTCTTGGAGCCAGCAACTCTTCCCAGCAGCTCTGGGGTCTTTTTGTGCTTAGGTTACTGGTCTCCTCCATTGCATTGTTAGCCATGGTGACAAGTGACAGGGTTCTCACCCACCTGTCCCATTTCAGCATTTGATTGCTTTTAAGCCAATTAAGTCTAGTTTCCCTATTAAAAATGTGTCAGAACCACAATTTTGCTTTGCCAATCAAAAGACTTTCTCCCCAAAACAGTGTGGGGTGTATGTTAGTTTTGTGATACTTGTATGTGCCCTTATATAGACCTTGAAAAGAGCTCACCGGCCTAGCCCAGCACTGAAGATGCAGCTCAGCATGGGAGATGCTGACCTCCTAGGCCAGCCTGTGACCTCTTAAATGGTAAAGGAAATTCCCTTGAGTCACAACCCAAGTTTTCTCCCTCAGTATCTTCTAAGACAGTTCTCCCACACTTCCCTAATGATGAGAGTTACCTGGGGCGCTTGTGAAAAATTCAGCCTCCCAGGTCCTTCCCCTTGGAGAGGCCGATTCCATGGGTGTAGGAAGGGGCCTGGGGATTTTAATTTTTGACCAGTGTCCCAGTTGATTCTTATCACTTGGCAAATTTGGGAAACACTGTTCCATGAGGCCTTTAAATTAGAAACATCTTGGAAGCTCATTTTATCAAAATGTGTCATCAGAACTATCTCTTGGCTCCCAGGGGCCTCAAAAGCTGCCAGGTCTGCTACGTTGCTACCCTTGCGTCACTATGTGATGTCTTGGGAAGATCCGAGTAGGAGTGAAGAGTGTGGGCTATGGCCCTGGCTCTGCTTCTCACTGGCAATATGATCCTAAAAAAAGTCCCTTTGGCCTTTAGTTTTCTCATCTGTGAAATGGTGGCCTGGGACCAGGTAGATTGCCGAGATCACTACCACTTCTGAAGTTCAATGACAAACTCGATTTACTGATGTTTGAGAGAACATCCTTCCAGGGGAGCCTGGGAGCTCTTCTCCCAGTTCAAGTGTATAGCCTTGATGTCATCATTTGCCTTTTTTTTTTTTTTTTTTGGTTCCCTCATTCCATATAGAGGTTTTTTGGTTGCTTTTTGGTTTTGTTGTTGTTTTTTAAGCACTGAATTGTAATTAAAAAAAAAAAAAAATAGGTATCTCTACTTCTGAGTTTGGAGAAAGATAATTCCAATGAAGAGGATATTGTTTTAAAACCAGATTTTTAGTTGAACATCCCATATTTGTATTCTGTTGCATACAGATCTTTCCGAAGTGTGTCTTCTCAAATCAAAATGTCACTCTAGGTTTCAGGTAGTCTTTTTCTCCAATCCTGTGGCACTTGAATATCTGAAAACCCTGCACTTTGAAAAATCCACAGTTGCTATCTAGAACTAAAGGGTACTACAGGTGAAATTGCCTGGATACTTTTAAAAAGATTTTCCCTGCATCCGCTCCTTTGGCTCCAGGATAGACAGGAATATAACAGGTCTGTGTGGATACTGAAGGAGTCCAGGGAGCCACCTGAGCACCTGAATACAGAACCTCATGGCTACAGGTGGATGTAGGTTTGGCATTGGTCCAAGTGACTGCCGGTAATGTCTGTAAGCTGAACACTTGTTTTCTGACAGTTACCACCAGATCATTCTGACTAATGACATCAGAAACAGCATTATCTGAAAGGAGTGAGATTTCTGTGGTCTCAGCTTCGCTTTGATATAATCTCTCACTCTCTCCAAATCCCAGCATTTTGACGTTTCCCCCATGTTGTCGTTTCTCCAGTGCATTTCTTTTTCATGTTCTTTTAGCACAAACTGGCACTTTATCATTTACCCCTCAATTTGGAAGCTAGTCCCTCCCCTTTGTTACTTTTCCTTCCCCTGACTCTGACCCCAGCTGTAATCTAGAAGATTCATAGACATCTCTCACTGCTACCTTCATTTCTCAAGACTCTGAAATTAGGCAAACCAAGCAATAACTTAATAGGGTGCAATCACTATCACAGAAGTGAGATAGGTTCTTCATTTGTTAGGCCCCATCTCTTGAGCTATTCTGACAAATTAGTGACCCTGGTACTGGCTCCACACAGAAGAGAAGACAGTCCTGTGGTCATACACACAGACTGCAGGGATGAGAGTGACCAGGAGCCTTTGGTCCTCAGAAGCCTGGCTTTTGGAGAGCGCAGTTCTGGTCTGCACAGCAGTTCTGGTGGTCTCCATGGAGGCAGGGCAGGGCTGGCGCCATAGCTTTGGTTGCCACACAACCAGAATTTCATCCACAGGACCACGGGGGCCAGGTCCCAGCTGAACTCTTTAGTGTGTGACTCTGAATGGCATTTACATTCCATCTTGGCTCACATGGAATCAACTGAAGCCCTTTGTTCAAGCTTCAGTCTCTCGGGCATGGAAATGAGAATGCGACTGTGGCTGTCTTAAAGGGAAGTTCTTGTAAAAGAGAGCACAGAGGCATTGAATTCACAGAGCTGTGAACTGGCCTGGTAAACAGGAGAGCAGTATTTGATGTGCAGGTCATCTTTTTCCTTCCTCCAGGTTTCCTCCCTCTTCTTCCCTAGTCATTCAGTTCTGACGATAATTTAAGTTGTCTTCTTACTATTAAGATCCTGTCTGGGTAAAAACAACCCTGAATTGTCAAAGAGCATTTAGATATTATATTTTCAAATCAGATTAGGGGCATAAGTTGCATAGACACAGACAATTCTATTATTTTATTAAAACTACGAGCGGGAAAATGCTCACATTTCTCTTGGTTGTACTCCTTTCCTTCTGAAAAACATGTGAGGCCACTGATGAGAAACTGATGCCAGTCAAATCAGGATTATCTGACCCAAGAGGTGGGGTCAAGTCCAGCCAATGCATTTATGTTAGAAAGGAACTGAACAGACTTGAAGAAAACCTCTTCTCTTTCTTGGTGTGAGTTTGTACCAGTGAATTCCAGAGCAGAATGAAGGCAGAAAGATGCCTATCATTAGTGGATGCTTTTCACCTTCCTGCAGCATTTTGCACCTGACAGGGAGCCCCATGACATACCATGAGGGTGGAAGTATAACTGAAAATGGAGTGTTCCTTTCTTGACATGATGTTATGGAACTAGGATCTAGGAGACTTGGGTTCTTCTAACTGTCTTTAATTCGCAGCAGATCTTGGGCAAGTCACTTCACCTCTCTGAGCCTGTGTTATCATCTGAGATGTCTCCAAGACCCCACCCCCAAGACTGCTTCATCTGTTTCCACATCATTTGCCTGCACATTCCTATGTGGCTTGTCAACAGCCTTTGCAGGTGGAAAGCAGATAAGTCAAGGCTCAAGGCTCCACTTGAGGGGACTTGGAGAAAGAGAAAGAGAGAGAGCCTCTGCATTAAACTTTTTCTGGTGACCAGTAACCAGTAGCCATCTAGTTGATTCCAACTCCTGGCAATACCATGGGTGTCAGAGTAAAACTGTGCTCCATAGGGTTTCCAGTGGTTGATCTCTTGGAAGTAGATCATCAGGCTTTTCTTCTGGTGGTGTTGCAGATAAGGTACTTGACTGCTAACTGGAAGGTCAGCGGTTCAAACCCACCAGCTAATCTGATCCACGGAAGGAAGACCAGGCAATCTACAGGCCTGGAAACCCAGTGGGGGTTGCTATGAGTCAGAAACGACTCAGTGAGTTTGAGTTTGTTGGGGTGTTTTTTTTTTTTTTTTTTGGTTCTTCCGAGGAAACTATGGGTAGACTCTAACCTTTTGGTCAGCAGCTGAGCTTGAGTTTGTTAATCGGATGCACTCCCCAGGGACTCCTTTCCTGGTGAAGCCTTGATACTGCCTAAATCTCTCTGTCCTTGACTGACTTCAGCATCTTCATTACCATCTCAATATCCTTGCCTGGTTCCCAGGGTGGTCTTGTGACTGGGGCAGGTGCTGCCTTTGGAATGAGGAGAATATCCCCATCCTTCAGTGCAGCTCAACAGCGCATTCAGAGTTCCCAGGGCAGAAATCCTTCCTGCTCAGGCTGTCATTGCGAAAGTGCAGTCTTCATTAAAGCTGAACTTTGTGGGTAGCTGAGCTTATACGCCAGGCATCTAAATAATCGCTGTCTTTGTAACTGTGTGACTTGAGCTCCATTCTGCCAGCTCCAGGAAACAATACGTGTGTTCTTGTTTGTGTTTTCCAGGCAAGCAGATGTCTGAGATGTGAGAGGCTTTTCTTTTCCTGTGGCATTGATTCTGACTTAGAGCGCAAGTAACGATTGCTGAAACCTCATGTTGAGTTAAAAGAACTTACAGGTCTTTATCCTTTAGGCAAGACAGGGAGTTATTAAGAAGCATTTCAGTGCAGCCTCCTGTCAAAATATCATCTGGAATCATTTTCTCTGCCCAGAAAGCCTTAACTTTGCTCTAGAGAATCCCCTGGTATTACAACAATATTGTGGCGTTAGAATTCAAACTCTTCTGCTGTGCAAGGCCGACGTGAAACCACAGCAAAACTAGAGAATCTCCTTAAGTGGCCTATGTGTTCCTCCCGCCTCCCTCCTCACCTCCAACAATAATTGTGATCCAGAACCGGCCAGCGTGCCTCATCTCTGACACCTTTCTGTCATTCTTTGCCTCGCTGTGTTTTCAAAATCCCTTTGGATTACTTGGATGCTTAAAACAAAAAAAAAAGCCCTGAAAAGTGACCTGCTTTGTGGCATTTAGAGGCTAAGCAATTAAGGGAAAGAAAAAGCAGAGGGAACTACCCACCTCTTCATAAATTAGGATTGCTTTTGCCAAATTACATTTGAAACTAAGGAAAGGGGAATGGGCCCCTGATGGCCTAGAAAACTAGGGTGCCTTCGAAAACCAAGGCTGCTTCCTCTTGCCTGCCTTGCTGCTGCTCCTGCCTCCACATTCTGTGACCCAGGCATCCTCCTGAAGTGACCCTTGGAAGCAGGCTGCAGAGTTTAACTGGCCAGCCATTCCCAGGAAGTAGATAGCTACTCCTTCTGGAAGAGTCTGTACCCCATGTTTTCTGACCTGTTTTTCCTAGCATGTAGGTGGCATGTGAAGCTGTTATGTATCGCTGACAGTAAGCTGAAGTTAATTTCTAACTGGCGGATTAAGTTTAAACTCTAAATTTCATGAAGTTCTCAGCTTTGAGCTCCACTCCTATCAATTAGTAATGAAATCTATAACCTACTTTCTCCCCTGTTTGGTTCCCATTAGTTAAAAAGACAACTATTGCCGTAAGTCGGGGACAGTCCATTTATCACACCTGCACCCACATCTCAGTGGGCAGCCTCCTTCCAGACCACTCACACTGAGCAGCCAGCAACAGTCACCTAGAGTTCTTGGTTCCAGCACAAGCCACTTCCCTCCCAGGCTGTTCACGTGGGTGGACACAGTTCCTAGGTGTAGAAGTTAGGTTTCGTTTCGTTTTCCATCTGGGCCTCTTTAGTTTTCCTAAAGCACAAGTCCTTGTAGAATCCTGTCACCTCTCCACACCAGTTCCAGATGATCTGGACCTCCCACTGCCTCAGGAAGACCTTCACTGTACCTGAGCTTCTGACTTCTGCCACTGCAGCTGCCTTAGTCACGCCAGGGATGGGGAGGGGGAGGGGAGCCAGTCGCATTTCTCCCGCTCCTGGTTAGACGCCCTTCAACCACATTCTTATGTTGGCAGATCTGCTTCCAGATTGATTTTTGAGAACCATCACTTTCACATTCCTGTTCTGGTTTTGTTTTGTTTTGTTTGGGTTTTTCCACAAATTAAAATGCTGCCCTGAAAATAATGTATTTTTGCATTTGTGTTCTGAAAGCCTCCCTGCTGCCAGTTCTCTGAGGGGGACTATAGGACCCTCCAGCACTGAGGCATTTAAGATTTGCAACTAGCAATGCAATTTTTTCTAAATATGAGGATATTTACCTTTATTAAGAAACTATACTGAAAGTGGTGTCCTTGATTGTTTTATGTTTTCATATTTTGGTTCTATTTTGATTCTGTGTGGTGGTAAACAAAGATCATTACAAACAAAACAACAACAAAAAAAAAACACCTAATTTTGTTATCTTTGATTCAATGGAATTTCTTTACTTAAAAAAAATAAAGACTAAAAATGTGGTGCGTCTGGGTGTTCTTTGTACAACAGGGATTTTCTGTCTAGTGGAATTATTTCCTCTGTCTTCCCCAAAGCCTGAGCTTCAAGAAGAGGGGCAATATATGATTATGAGACTAGAAGAACTAGATGGTGCCCAGCTACCACTGTCAGCCACTCAGCAGGGGATCTATGTACGAGATTCTGGATAGAGAGGGAGAACAATGTAGAACAAAACTCAGACTCATTTAAAAAAAAAAAAATAGGGATCAGGTTTGCTGGTCTGATAGAGACTGATGGAACCACTGAGACTATGGCCCCTAGCTGCTCATCAGGTCTGGAATTGAACCCACACCTGTGGCTTCCAGTCAAACAAAAGACAGGCATATGAGCTGAACATTTACATTAGGTAGATAAACTCCTTGGAGAGAATAATCATAGGAGAATAGAAGGGCTGTGTATGCACAGGGAGACAGCTCAGGGGGCAGGAGTGCATGAAGGGATGGACACAAGGAAGAGGTAACTATGGGGAGGAATTAGGAGCTGTTGCATTGTGGTAAATTGTAGTCAGTGTTATGAGACAAAGTGTATGTGAGCTACTGTATGGAAAGTGAATTTGCTCTGTAAACTTTCACCCAAATCACAATAAAAAAAATTTTTTAAGAAAAAAGTTTGAAAGAAAAGGGGCAAGTAACACCACATTCTCATCAAGTTGGGTCCAACTCAACAGCAGTGTGCTTGCTTGCTGCTTGATTGCAAACAAATACCAAAAACATGACCAGCCACAGTGTCACTCTCCAGGCAAGAAAGCCAAAGACTGAAATAAGTGAGATACAGTCATTTTTAATATCTTGGTTTATAAAATAAACCCTGTAGACAGAATGCAAGGTGAGATGTAAGTACTGTTTGTCATGCATGGTGAGTATGCTCTTTTAATAATGTTCTTGGAAAAGACTGGTGGACATTTACCTAAATCAAGATCGTATTGGGTTGGTTGGGTGGTGCTAGTGTATACCCTTGTATCTCTCTGAATCTGAGCTAAGTCTGCTGGGGCCAAGCAGTTGGCCAGCCAGGAGAGTTATTCTAGCCCATGCTCCTACCTCACCCCAAGAGCTTTGCCCTCAGAGTTTTCTTCTCTCATTGTCCATGCACACCCTCTGATAAGTCAGGCTGGGTGGTGAATATCCTATCACGAAGGTAGGTTTGGAGGGTTTTGCATTATCATGCCCTAGCAATGCCCAAGGAGCTCTGGTAGCATAGTGCCTAAGGCACTTGACTGCTAACCACAAGGCGGGCGGTTCAAACCCACCAGCCACTCCTCTGAAGGAAGGTTGGCCAATCTACTTCCGTAGTGATACTGCCTCGGAAACCCAAGGAGGAGTTGCTATGAGTCAGGTCTGATTTGAGGGCACATAACAACAACAGCAATGCCCAGTACCAAATGTCAAAGTTCATGTCGTAAGCAAGCTTACACCTGCCCCCTTCCTATATCCCACAACATAGCCAGACTATTTTGATCCAAGAAAACTAACAGTCAAAGAATACTACTATGAAAACTACCACTTGGAAGAGATTTCAGGTCCAGGGTGTTAGGATACTTGATAACCAACAGCATGTCAACAGGTTCATTTAGGGCCACCAGGACATAGCTGGACATGTGCTGAGCCAGTCCTACAGCATTTGTGTTCAGTGACATTTGTTTCTTCCTATCCTGGTGATGCTAACATGTTATTATTAATATACCTGTCAATAACATTGAACAGGCTCCTCAGCTCTAGCCCTATAGGGAGTGCTTTCCCACATGAAACCAAACACCTAATTGGGTGACCCTTGACAACTTCCCTTCATTTTTGTTTTGAATGTCCTTAGAGGAGGTTACTTGAATGTGACAGCTATGTATGAGAGGTTGGGAAGACATTAAAGGCAGTTTGACCTTAAACTGATAAACTTGAACTTATCCCAAAGGGGATAAATTGTTTAGCAGTGGCATCACCAGGGTTGGTGTCACCCCCACAGCCCTCCTCCTATACCAGACCATACAAAATCCTTAGTAATGTTTAGTACAAATTTTAATGATAGAGTAATATGTGATATAGTTGTAATTTCCTTAACTATAATATTAAATTATATGAATATTAACAAAATTGTTTCATAAGATCTTTTTACATTGAATTACATTATTAGTAACTGAACAGTAAGCTGTTTTTAATCTTTCTCCTTTTTCTTTAATTACTGCTTCATTCTCAAAAAAGTTACTGATATAGGTTTACAGATACTGATTACCCCGTTATTGTAACTAAAACACCAGAAAATTTGACAAAATCACCAATTATAATGACACGGGCAGCAACAAAAGCAACAGTGTGTGCTTATAGCGTGTGCAGATGAAGCCACGTGATTCAACCTGTCATTGTAGTTCGGTAATAATGACATGATAAGTTTCTGCTGAAACAGTGCACAAAAATTTTATAGGCAGTCATTTTGGTGTCACCCCCCCCCGACATTGTCACTTGGTATGGTCTGCATCCACTACACCCAGTAACACCACTGTGCCATGTCTCAGCTCCATAGTGGGGTGTCAAACTAATGGGCCTGTGGGAAAAGCAGAGGTGAGTCCAGGTGTAATTTCCAAAAACATTGCTGGGCTTGGAAGTGCTGACCAGCCAATTTGTGTATCCTCAAACCCTGATTCCAATTTTTCCCTTCTTAATAATAGTCATTTTGGGAAATTAAGGTACCCACTTGCACATTTCCTGCTGCCTGGCAAAGTGACAGCCCCAGGAAGGAAGTTGCTCTTAATACGGGATGTAGGCTTTCTTCCCAACCTGGAGGAGCCAGGCTCCTGCACCCCTGCTTCACTGTCTCTTCTCAGGAAGAAGGAGGCAAAAACAATTTGCCTTTTTGACAGATACATAGACCAATGGAATAGAATTGAGAACCCAG
>NW_006921737.1:839897-841606 GCF_000298275.1 Orycteropus afer afer | reverse complement strand
AAAAAAAAAAAAAATTGCCTTTTAAACCTAGACATTAAAACTTACTGGAGTGGCTTTCTCCATATCCTCACCTCCATATGTCAACCCACCCTCTGCCATCGAGTCGATTGTGACTCATAGCGACTCCCATTGGGTTTCTGAGGTGGTAAATCTTTATGGAAATAGATTGCCCCCTCGTCCTTCTGTGGAGTGGCTGGTGGGTTTGACTTCTGGTTAGCAGTCAAATGCCTTAGGAACTATGCCACCAGAGCTCCTTCCATGTGTCAACACAGTGCTTAAAGCAGACTTTCCATCTTGGCTGCGCATTTTAACCTGGGGATCTGGAGAAGATTTGATATACACGGTGCAACCCAGACCAAGTACATCAGCATCTCTGGGGCTGGAACCCAGACCTCAATAGTTACAAATGCCCTTCTGGAATTCCAGGTTGCAAACCAAAGCTTTGGAAGCTTTGATTGACTCTTTAATGTGCAATTCTCTGGGGCTCTTGCTACTGTGCAGATTCTGATTAAGCAGGTCTGAAGTGGGACCTAAGATTCTGCATTTCTAACCAGCTCCCAAGTGGTGCACATGGTTCTGGACCACAGTTTTAGTAGTGAGCCTCCAGGAGATTTTGGGAGCTTCTAGACCAGGCACTGCTGAGTTGCCTCAATACCAGAGCCACACCAGTCACAGGAAGTAGCATGAGAGACGATCCAATACACCTCTCAGGAGAGGACTCTTTACCTCTTTTCCTGGCTCACTGGGTTCATCCTTGAAGATCCAGGCCTCTGTCTTCCAATAAGCCTCTGTCAAGCCACCCAGACCACATTAGCCTCCCCCAAGTTCCCTTAGGTAAACTCATGGCATCAAGCACTGACTAATCTCATTCAGAAGCTCTGAAGCTGGCAGCCCATTTCCCTACTGAGACATCCACCCAGACCTTCATGAGTGGCCTCCATCCTCCAGCTGGCTCCATTTCTCCAAGGCCTACATAAGGATGGTAGAAATGAATCACCACGGCCTTCCAACCTCACTCTGTTCCTGTAACTTTTACATAGCCAGATCCCTGCTTCATCCCAGATGTCTCCAGAAAGGAAGCTGTTATGGTTACCAAATGATTGTCATAAAATTTATGTCATATTGTCCCCACCCCATAGCTGGTGGCTTTCAGATGAGTATTTTATTGTCCCTCTTCCTCTATCTCATTAATGTCGGGGAAGGGGGTGGTGGCCACTTGTAGGAAACTAGCACTTATGCATCTGCGATTTTGTGAAGCTAAGCACATCAGATTTTAGCACGGTCTTCAGATATGTTCTCCCAAAGGCAACATCACCTTCCCTGGCCAAGTTTGACCCAGTTGCCCCACCTCTCCTTCCTTCTTGCCAAGCTTGCCCCATGTGTGGAGAGGCAGTGCCAGGGCAAGGCCAGCAGGGGGCAGCATGAGCCCACAGAGCAAACAGCACTCAGTCCCCCAAACTCGGTCGGTGGCTTCAGAAAGGCTGGGGACTTAACAGACACCCCAGACACACTTCTAGAGTTTAAAGACCGCAGCCCTGCTGACTTCAGGGAGGACACAAGCATTCACTTGTATTTGACTCAGAGCCAACATTTATCCCTAGAGCCTCCTGGTCAGCATCTGCCTGCAGTTTTCTCCACATCCTGATCTCATTTATAACTTCTTATTGTTGTTATTTGCTGTCAAGTCATAGCGACCCCTCCTTGGGCTT
>NW_006921737.1:832253-839632 GCF_000298275.1 Orycteropus afer afer | reverse complement strand
TCAAGTAACTTCCATATATATGTATGGAATATATATATGTATGTATGTAGTTGTTATTGTTAGGTGCTGTGGAGTCATTTTCAACACATAGCGACCCCATGTAACAGAGTAGGGTTTTCTAGTCTGTAATTCTTTACAGAAGGTGTTCTGCTGGCTCAGTGGTTAAGAGCTCAGCTGCTGACTTAAAGGCTGGCAGTTCAAACCTACCAGCCGCTCCAGAGAAAGCTATGGCAGTATGCTTCTGTAAAGATTTACATCCTTGAAAACCCTTTGGGGCAGTTCTACTCTGTAATACTGGGGTCACTATGAGTCAGAATTGACTCAATGGCAGTGGGTTTGGGGTGAGTATGAGTTGGAATCCACTCCATGACAACAGGTTTGGGGTTTTTTGTTTTGTTTTTCAATCTTTATAGGAGCAGACTGCAAGGATCATTCCCCTGTGGAGCCACTGGGTGGGTTCAAACCACCAGCCTTTCAGTTAGCAGCCAAGTACCAGAGCACTTAGGTAGATAGAGATATAAAGATATACATACAGTTGGTCCTCCATATCTGCAGGTACAGCCAACCGTGAATCAAAAATATTTTGGGGAAGTAAATGGCTCCTAAAAAGCAATGAAGTAGTCAAAGCAATCCCTCAAAGGCTAAGAAACCAAACTAAATCCACTGCCATCAAGTCAATTCTGACTCATTGCAACCATTGGATTTCCAAGGCTGTAAATCTTTACTGAAGTAGATTACCTCTTCTTCCTCCTGCAAAGCAGATAGTGGGTTTGAACAGCTGACCTTCTGGTTAGCAGCCAAGTACAAAAGCTAAGGGGTAGTGTAAAGTGTTATTTACTTAGCATTTATTATATTAAGTATTATAAGTAATCTAGAGATGATTTAAAGTATAAGGGAGGGTGTATGTATGGTATATACAAATAAACAATTTTATACAAGGGACTTGAGCATCTGCAGATTTGGTTATTGTGGGGGGTGTCCTGGAACCAATCCTCTATGGATACTGAGGGACAACTGTATACAAACATATCTATATATTCATATCCACACTGGAAAAGAAAAAGGAGAACTCTCAGTGGACCAGAGAAATTCTTTAAGGAATGAAAGCAGATGGGTTGAACCTATAGCCCAGGAAACAGCAGGTGAGTGGCACTAAGGATGCTTCATGCCTACAAGGAGGGGAGGGGCAAATAACCAGGCAAGGGCAAATAAGTCTTGGGATGATTTGCTAAGGGGACCTTAAGGGGAGCAGCCAGGCCATGGACCCTCACTCACCATCATCAGCCAGACAACAGGAATGGGTGTTGGCCTCCAAGGGAAGAAGCCAGTGTAGGATCTTGGGAGGAGTGTCTGTCAATGCCTCAGAGCCCCAGACCTAGAAGCCAGCCCTTTCTCAAGTAGGAACAGTGGGCTCAGCCAACAGGCTTCTAACAGGGAATTTCACCCACAGAGATGAGCACACACTCAAAATTCACCAAACACTTAAAGAAAGCCAACCCCATAGAAGGAGACTATTTGTATTAGTTGAAATATGCAGAGTTAGAAAGTGTAAGTTCCTCACTGTGAATGAAGTACCTGGAACTAAAGAGAAGGAAGAGTTTTACTTGGGAAGCATAACTTGAAGACCGCAAGACAGCTCAGAGAAGGTATTCTCTATAAATCTAAGTAAAACCATCCGTTGAGGCAAGGGCCCTGCAGAAGAGAGCTTTTGGTGAAGAGACCCACAGATGGATAGAGGAAATTCAGCTGCCAGCCTCAATGGAGATCCAAACTCCTGACCATCACTGAGCGCACCAGACTGTGCCTGACTGGTGGGCCACCACAAAATGGAGCCATGGAATACCTCTCCTCTGCTTAGATGTCAGTAAGGTTGTTGGGCATGGCATGTCATTTAAATTTATATAGTACCTCTTTATCTTCCTTTTACTGTCTTTTTTTGGGAGGAGGCTTTTACACCATCTTCCTTGCCTACTTTCACAGACCCTTGCCCACTTTCATAGACCCTAAGAGGAGCTTTGGTAGTAGCAGTGGTAAAGTGCTCAGTTGCTAACCAAAAGGTTGGTGGTTCAAACCCACCAGCCACTCTGTGGGAGAAAGAAAGACATGGCAGACTGTTTCTGTAAAGATTACAACCTTAGAAACCCTATAGGGCAGTTCTCCTCTGTCACTATGACTTGGAATCACTCAACAGCGATGGGTTTGGTATTTTTGGTTAAGTAGCAAAACTGTTCAAAGGTAGTGATCAAGAAGCCTAATTAAAAAAAAAAAAAACTACCGTGGAGTTGAATCCAACTCAGAGTGACTCCTCCTTGGGTTTCCAAGGTGGTATCAGTATGGAAATAGATTGCCCAAACTTCCTTCCAAGGAATGGCTGCTGAGTTTGAACCACCACCCTTCTGGTTAGCAGTCAAGTGCCTTAGGCACTACGCCACTTTGAAATTCAACTCTATGCAAAGTCACCTTAAAACTTAAGAGGTAGTAGGAATATAACAGCCCCTAACTCTTCCAGTTCAAGGGAATCTCCCTTCTTTATTGCCCTTCAACCTGGGAAGGTGGTGACACCTGAGTTTATTCAAGCTTAGGAAGGTTTAGGGGGACCACAGTCCTTTTATGCAGCTTTTTTCCCAGACTCTCCCAGGTCCAGGACAGCTGAGGAGAGGCCAGGAATGTTAACTACAGCTCAGATGGCAGGAAATATCCTCAGAAAGCTGTGTCCTCAGCTTGAGCCTGGGGGCCAAAAAGGTGCTCAGCAGTGACCTTGCCATCATACTTGGGCAGTGAGCCCCCAAAGTCAGCAGGCAGGATGTCCTCATCAATCTCCCGGAAGAAGTCAGTGAGGTCATCTCCGTGGACAAAGACCTGTGGGGAAGCAGGGGAGACAGAGCTGAGGAGGAAATGCCTAAGGATGAGGGATGAGGGGAAGAAAGGGTCTGGTGCACAGAGCCACAGTGCACCATTGCTGCCTGGTGATGTCCTTCTCCACAGTGCTCCCATGTTGTGCTTTCAGAGCAGTCAGCTCTGTCCAGAAACATGGTACAGAGCCTGAGGGGACCCCAAAGGTGCTCCCTCCTCATATTCACTCAGTGACTGCACAGATGCTCACTGAATAGTGGGCAGGCCTTACACTCACCCTCTGGAGCAGCTTGCTCTTCAAGAAGGGCTTGACTACATTATACGTTGTGGTGAAGTACCATGGCTGGTGGATGAAGTGGATGGCTTTGAACCGGGCTGGGAATGAGTCCTGCAGTGACAGAGAGACTCCTGGTGGCCTCAGAAGCTCCCACATGCTCTCCCTCTCCCTCACCCCATAACACAGAGAGACTTGCCCAGCCTCCCACCATTGCCACAGAGGAGATTTCACTGAAGGTGACATCCCAGGGCCAGCCAACATGGGGCTCTGGCTTCACTGAGAGTCCAACTACTGTAAGGAAGTCCTTGAAGTCATGGAGCCCAACTTTCTCCCTGCTGACATATGAGTCCTTGGAATTAGGGTGAGTAGAGAAATAAAATGGAAGCCTTGTTTGGTTTTTAGATGATTGAGCTTTTTTCAAACCCACTTGCCTGCTGAGTAGATTGCAAGTTATCATAAACCACAGGGACACTCTTACCATGCCTCACCATCCTTCAGCCTCTCACATGGCCCCCACTGCTCCTTTCTCAGATACACAAAGAGCAGGTTTAAGGGTAGTTCTAGGAAAGGGCTTCTGACACATCAGTATATATAGGAGTGAGTTTTAAGGGAGTTGGTGATATCCCTTTCTCTCGATAAATTCACATTCAAAGAGAGGCAGCCTGACACAGAGCATGGGATTACAGGTTAGAAAATGTGGGTTCAAGTCCACCTCTGCCACTTTATAGCTGTCTGACCTTGAACAGTCACTTAAATGTCTGAGCCTCTGTTTCTATAAGTTTTTAAAATGAAGCAGGGAAGCAGAGAGGGATAACTTGCAAGGAGTAAATGAAATAATGAATGCATATACTTGGCAAACTCTCAATAACCATCTAAGTGTCTGGAGTTGGGATTGTGGTTGTAATTGCTCTTTAATGACACCAGGTGGCTATCTTCTCAGGTCCCTTCTAACATCATAAAACCAGGAAACCAAGTCCAGCCTCCCAGCATCGCCACCTGTGAGAGGCTCCTGCAGGACTGGGATCTCAGGTCTCACCTGGAGCATGTCCACCATCTTCCTGAGATCCGAAGGCCGGAGCCCAGCCGCCTGCTGCATGGTAAAGCCCTTGAAATTCTCAATGATGCAGAAGCCATTAATTTGGGTTTCCTCATTCTCCAATAGTTTCTCCAGGATGAAGCAATATGCCTGCAAGATCTTGATCAGAGTAAACAGGCTTTAAGAGCCAGTCCACAAAGATAATGAAAGCTCAAGGTCCTGAAAAGAGAGCTAACAAGTACAACCTTTATCAGAGCAATTTGCTATAAGCTTTGAGTTGGACATTCAGCCTCTGTGAATATATCCCAAGAAAATAACCTTGAAAGTTATATCCACAGTTAGATGCCAGGGTGCTTATCTCAGCACTCTTATAACACTGGGAATAACCTAACTGTTCAGCAAAAAGGGATGGGTTAAATTAAGATGTTTCATTTGCTCCATTGCGAACCAAAAGTTTAGAAGTTCAAGTCCACCCAGAGGTGCTTTGGAAGAAAGGTCTGGTGATATACTGTTGTTGTTGCTGTTATGTGCCATCTAGTTGGTCCTGACTAATAGCGACCCCCTCCTTGGGTTTCAGAGGCGATATCACTATGAAAGTAGATTGCCCAACCTTACTTCCAAGGAGTGGCTGGTGGATTTGAACCGCCAGCCTTCTGGTTAGCAGTCAAGTGCCTTAGGCACTACACTATCAGAGCTCCTGGTGATGTACTAGGGAAAAAAAAAATTACTAAAAACCCTATGGAGGAGGAGCTCTGGTAAGATGGCAGAATAGGCAGAAAGACTCCTCAGACCCTCTTCAACAAAGAAAAGGGGAACCAATTAACACAGATACAAAAGATAATCCTGGATCCCTGAGCTTTGAAGGGAAGAATATAGAAGTGGACTAAATTCCAACTAGCAGAAGAATTTGCATGAAAACACCAAAAGAGGAGACATATGGAGCTGCAGTTTAGCAGCAATCCTGACAGCACAGACAGCTTGGATATTGCCGAGTGGTGTTAGGACCTAAGAATAAACCTAAAAATCATCCCCGCCAATGTACCAAATGTGTGTGACCAACATGGCAGCATTGAGGATGAGAAAGACATAGAGAGGTACATGGGAGGTACAGACAACAAATATTTTGCACATATAGTACTCTGTTGTCAATGAAGGCAAACATGGGTATATGGGCGGATAGATGGGTGGACAGGCTAAATAATTAGGTATGTCTATGAAATGGGGAGTGTATCCAAGAACATATATAGGGTTGGCAGACAATGGTCCTATAAGTTTATGTGAATGATCAGAATTCCTAAGTGTATAGTAGAGCTGACAAGGGGCAAGGCTGTGGTCACTGCATGGTCACAGCCAGCTACCCAGAGGAACCAAGTGGTTGAACCTGCGGGCTTAGGACCATAGTCTCAGGGGATATCAAGCTCAATTGGCATAACATACTATACAAAACAATGTTCCACCTCCTACCTTGGTGAGTAGAAACTGGGATCTTAAAAGCTAGCAAGCTGCCATCTAGATGCAACAATGGGTCTCTCCTCATCCAGAGCAAAGAAGAATGAAGAAAACCAAAATTCATGGAAACAGTTAGTCCTAGCGACTGTTACACCATCTGATCTGCAGCCTAGACAACTATGAGACCAGAAGAACTAGATGGTGCCTGGATACCCCTGTCATCCACTTGGAAGGGGATCTATGTAGGAGATCCTTGATAGAGAGAGAGAACAATGTGGAACAAAACTCAAAATCATTTGGAGGAAAAAAAGGGGTGGACCAGGTTTGCTGGTCCAATAGAGCCTTGTGGAACCACTGAGACTATGGCCCCTAGCTGCACTTCAGGTCTGGAATTGAACCCACACCTGTGGTTTCCAGCCAAACAAAAGACAGGCATATGAGTTGAACATTTACCTCAGGTAGATACACTCCTTGGAGAGAACAATCATGGGAGAAAGAAGGGCTGCTTATGCACAGGGAGACAGCTCAGGGAGCAGAAGTCCATGGAGGGATGGACACTGGGAAGGGGTAACTGTGGGGAGAAGGTGGGAGGGGAGCTGTTGCATTGTGGTAAACTGTGGTCAATGTCATGAGACAAAGTGTATGTGAACTGCTGTATGGAAAGTGAATTTGCTCTGTAAACTTTCACCCAAATCACAATAAAAATTAAAAAAAAAAAAAAAAAATCAGCCCTGCTAGCCAGGGACTGCACAGAAGACTGCTCTGGTGGCTGGGGAATAAAAGGGGAAGCAGCGAAGAGGAAGGCAGGCTGAGCTGTGGACTTTTGCCTGTCCAGAGGGTGCAGCCATTTTGAATGTTTACAAGTGGCTTGACCATTTTGGATATTTAAAGTGACAACATTCTCCCAGATTCCAGGGACTTAAGAACAGGCTCCACTTGCCAGGAACCCCAAGGACATTCCAGACTCCAATGACTGGAAGGGTGTGACATTCACCTTGTTACTCTTATCCAACACCCTCTTGCTGAGCGTAGGTGGGCCATCCCTCACTCCCACCCACCTTCTAGGCTGGCAGGAATTCCATCCCAGTCTGTATACTTGGTTAGACCCTGGGTGCCCTGCCCACCCAGCCCAGATTTTTTCTTTCTTTTATTTTGTTTGTTTTTGTCTGTTTTAAAACTACTACTATTATTATTACTTTTATCCTTATTATTTTTTTTAATTCTTCCCTTTCCAGGTTCTAGTTTTCAGTTTTTTTTTTCTTTTCCCTGTTCCTGGTTCCAATTTTTTTTTCTTTCTCATGGTTAACCCTGTTCCTTGATTTCTTTTTGTGTTTTTCCCATTTTTTCTTCATTATTATCCTTCTCTACCTTTTTTCTCTTATTGCCTGCTCCCCAGATACTGGGGTGTCTTTTTTGTTTTGTTTTTCCCTTTTTTCTTTTTTTGGTTACTGTTCCTGTGTGATTAGATGGTGTGTTTTTTGTCCATTTGCTTTTACTTTTTTTATGGTTATTAAATTGTTATTTTTGCCTAACTGAGTGGGAGACAGCTACAGTCCCCATACAACACAACTAACCCACACCTCCTGCATCTTCACTTACTGAGTGAGAGCTACCACTTACTTCTCCACCAACAGGCCAATGATAAACAACCACCAAGAAAAGCCTGACTCACTCTTACCTGCTCTTCACAAACAGTTAACAGATATCTAAATACAACAATGTCACAATATCTTGGGGACAACAGACCATCACAGCCCACACAAA
>NW_006921737.1:804461-828278 GCF_000298275.1 Orycteropus afer afer | reverse complement strand
CTGAGGAATGGATATCCAAACTATGGTACATACACACAATGGAATACTATGCAACCCTAAAGAATAATGTAGAATCTGCAAAACACCACATAATGTGGATGAACTTGGAAGACCTTATGCTGAGTGAAATAAGTCAATCACAGAAGGACAAATATTGTATTCATCTGTTATTGTAAAAGTCAAGGAAAGATTTATATATGGAAGGAAATTTTCTTTGTTAGTTACCAGGAGTGGGAGGGGAGAGGTGGGGACACTGTTAGATAGGTAGAGCTAAGTATTGATATGAGTGAAGAAAAGGGCAATGTACCAAATATGAGTGATCAACATGGTGGCATTGAGGAAGAGGAAGTCATAGAGAGGTACATGGGAGGTACAGACAACAAAGATGAACCTTTTTGCATGTATAGTACCGTGTTTTCAGTGAAGGCAAACACAGGTATACATGTGGATAGATGGGTGGACAGGCTGAACTATTAGGCGTGTCTATGCAGGGGGAGTGTACCCAAGACCATGTGTAAGGTTGGCAGACAATGGTTCTACAAATGTATTTGTATGTTCTATAAGAATTTCCAGGTGTATAGTAGAGCTAACAAGGGACAAGTTTGTAGTCACTTCTTGGTCACAGCCAGCTACCCAGAGGGAGCAAGAAGTTGAACCAGTGGGCTCAGGACCATAGTCACAGGGCACATCAAGCTCAATTGGCATAAAACACTACACAGAACATTGTTCCACCTCCTACTTTGGTGAGTAGTGACTGGGATCTTAAAAGCTTGGAAGCAGCCATTTAGATGCCATGACGGGTCTCTCCTCATCCAGAGCAAAGAAGAATGAAGAAAACCAAAGATTCATGGAAACTATTAGTCGTAGTGACTGGTACACCATGTGATCTACAGCCTATATGACTATGAGACCAGAAGAACTAGATGGTACCCAGCTACCACTGTCAACCACTCAGAGGGGGATCTATATAGGAAATCCTGGATAGAGAGGGAGAACAATGTGGAACAAAACTCGAAATCATTTGGAAAAAAAAGGGGGGGGGCCAGGTTTGCTGGTCTGATAGAGCCTTGTGGAACCACTGAAACTATGCCCCCCCGGGCTGCCCTTCAGGTCTGGAATTGAACCTGTGGCTTCTAGCCAAACAAAATACAGGCACATGAGTTGAACATTTACCTGAGGTAGATACACTCCTTGGAGACAACAATCATGGGAGAAAGAAGAGCTGCTTATGCACAGGGAGACAGCTTGGGGGCAGGAGTGCATGGAGGATGGACACAGCGAAGAGGTAACTATGAGGAGGAAGTGGGAGGGGAGCTGTTGCATTGGGGTAAATTGTAGTCAATATCATGAGACAAAGTGTATGTGAACTGCTGTATGGAAAGTGAATTTGTTCTGTGAATTTTCACATAAATCACAATTAAAAAAAAAAAAAAACCCATGGATAGTGCTGGTAAAACTGGATATCCATTTATAGAAAAATGAAACAGGAGCATATCTCACACCATATATAAAAATAAACTCAAGTTGGATCAAAGACCTAAACATAAAAACTAAAACCAAAAAGGCTATTGAAGGAAAAATAGGGAAAAACTTAGGGGTCTTAATCAGGGCATAAATACAGTATTGAATATAACTAAAAACACATGAACATCAGAAGACAAAATAGATGATTGGAACCTCTTAAAAATTAGACATTTATGTGCATCAAAAGATTTCACTGAAAGAGTAAAAAGGTAACCCACAGACTGGGGGAAAAAAATGGCAAGGACACACTGGACAAGGGACTAATCTCTAAAATGTATAGAAAACTTCAACTCAACAACAAAAGACAAATAATCCAATTAAAAAATGAGCAAAGGACATGAATAGACACTTCACTGAAGAAGACATTCAGGCAGATGAAGAAATGGAATAAGCATATGAAGAAATGCCCATGGTCATCAGCCACTGTTGTTGTTACTGTTAGGTGCCGTCAAGTCAGCTCTGACTCATAGCAACCCTATGTACAACAGAACGAAAATCTGCCAAGTCGTGCATCATCCTCACATCCTTGCTATATTTGAGCCCATTGGTATAGCCGCTGTGTCAATCCCTCTTGTTGAGGGTCTTCCCTTTTATCGCTGACCCTCTACTTTACCAAGCATGATATCCTTCTCCAGCGAATGTTCCCTTCTAACAACATGACGAAAGTAGGTGAGATGAAGTTTGGCCATCCTCACTTCCAGCAAGCATTCCAGCTGCATTTCTTTCAGAATAGATTTATTCATTCTTCTGGCAGTCCATGGTATTTCCATATTCTTCATCAACACCGTAATTCAAAGGCATCAACTCTTGTTCAGTCTTCCTTATTCATTGTCCAGCTTTCACATGCATATGAGGCTATTAAAAATACCACAGCTTGGGTCAGGTACACTGTTTTGGTTACCTAATGCCGCTCTGACAGGAATAAACCACAAATGGGATGGCTTTAACAAACAGGAGCTTATTCACTGACAGTTTGGAGGCTTTAAATCTGAGTTCAAAGTGCCAGGCCCTAGGGGCTAGGTGAAAGCCCCTCAACCTTGGGCTTCAGCTCTGCCTCCTGCTCCCAGCCCACTGAAGCTGGAGGCTTTTCTTCACTCAGACAGCTACTGGCTGCTGATACTGATAAGCCCAAGGTTGACAAGTGAAAGGACACAGTCCTGATGTTACCAAACCACATGGTAGGCCATTAATTCAAGTCCATTGGAAGTCCCAAGGTCGACAGAGCATGGCAGGCTGCTGAACACCGACATAGTTACATGCAGGGTTAAAGCGTTTCAAAAGCTAGACTGTTCCCCAAGTCTTCTCCTTATATACAGGAAGCAGACTATATCCCTAAGGCAGCTACTCAGCTGCTCACAGTAGATTCCACCATGCAGTTGATTACCAGTCTCATCATGGGGAATGCTACATCCAGCTGCTCATCTACTCAACCAGGCCCAGCCAAGTTGACACACAAACTGAACTATCACATACACCTTAGTCTCCAAAGTGACATCTTTGCTCTTCCACACTTAAAAGAGGTCTTTTGCAGCAGATTTTCCCAGTGCAATGTATCTGATTTCCTGACTGCTGCTTCCATGGGTGTTGATTGTGGATCTGAGTAAAATGAAATCCCTGACAACTTCAATCTTTTCTCCATTTATCGTGATGTTGCTTTATTGGGCCATATGTGAAGATTTTTGTATTTTCCATGTTGATGTGTAATCTGTACTGAATGCTGTAGTCTTTGATCATCAGTAAGTGCTTCAAGTCATCTTCACTTATAGCAAGTAAGGTTGTGTCATCTGCATATCACAGGTTGTTAATGAGTCTTCCTCCAATCTTGATGCTGCATTCTTCTTCATATAGTCCAGCTTCTCAGATCATTTGCTCAGCATACAGATTGAATAAGTATGGTGAAAGGACATAGCCCTGATGCACACCCTTCCTGATACTAAACCATGCAGTATCCCCTGGTTCTGTTCAAATGACTGCCTCTGTGTCTATGTACAAGTTTCTCATGAGCACAGTTAAGTGTTCTGGACTTCTCATTCTTTGCAATGTTATCGATAATTTGTTACGATCTACATGATCAAATGCCTTTGTAGAGTCAATAAAACACAGGTAAACATCTTTCTGATATTCTTTGCTTTCAGCCAACCTCCATCTGACATCAGCAGTGATTTCCCTCATTTCATGTCCTCTTCTAAATCTAGCTTGAATTTCTGGAAGTTCCCAGTCAATATACTGCTGCAACTATTTTTGAATTATCTTCAGCAAAATTTTACCTGCATATGATATTAATGATATTATTTGATAATGTCCACATTCTGTTGGATCACCCTTCTTAGGAATGGGCATAAATATGTATCTCTTCCAGTCAGTTGGCCAGGTAGCAGTCTTCCAAATTTCATCTTTCCCTAGACATATATAAATATTTTTTTTTTGTAAAAATAAGATCAGACCCTACATATGATTTTTAATGTGTTTTTTTACATAATTTACCATGAATATTTTCCTTTATCATTAGTCTATATCATTTTAACTGCTATAGAATACGTACCATAAGTTACCAAACAATCAACCAGTTGCTAGTGAATCAACCATGACTCATGGTGACTTCATGTGTGTAAGAGTAGAACTGTGCTCCATAGAGTTTTCATATGTTAACATCAGAAGCACAAGAAACTAGTACTGTTTAATTTCTTTCTCTTTCTTTTCTCATGAGGGAAGGAATACATTATATACCCAACATCTAGCACAATGCTTAATGCATTTGAGAAAAATGTGTGTGTGTGTGTGTGTGTGTGTGTGTTTATCTCTTTTGGAGTCAATTCTGACTTATGGTGCCCCCATTTATGTCAAAATAGAACTATGCTCAATAGGATTTTTTTTTCTTTTTTTCCTTCACCCAAGTTAATATATGTGTCTACCCTCTA
Organism: Orycteropus afer afer; assembly: GCF_000298275.1. Lineage (NCBI taxonomy): Eukaryota > Metazoa > Chordata > Mammalia > Tubulidentata > Orycteropodidae > Orycteropus > Orycteropus afer. The sequence goes on along the minus strand of NW_006921737.1, from coordinate 823,836 downwards.
GTTAGTGGTTTAGCCTGCCTTCCCTACTCACACCTGGTAACCACCAAAGAGTATTTCTCTTTTTGTGAAACCCTTTTCTTGACTTTTTACAATAGTGGTCTCATATAATATTTGTCCTTTTGTGATTGACTAATTTCACTTAGCATAATGGCCTCTAAGTTCATCCACGTTAGGAAATGTTTCAAAAATTCATCATTGTTCCTTAACATTGTGTCATATTCCATTGTGTTTCTTGATCCACTCCTCCATTAATGGGCATTTAGGCTGTTTTCAACTTTTTGCTATTGTTATTAATGGTATGATGAACATAGGTATGCATAAATCTGTTCACATCATGGCTCTTATTTCTCTAAGATATATACCTAGCAGTGCCATTGCTGAATCCTACCACTAGTTATATTTCTATTTCCAGCTTTTTAAGGAAGCACTGTACCATTTTCCACAATGGATGCACCATTTTACAGTCCCACCAGCAGCATATGAGAGTTCCAGTCTCTCCACACCCTTGTCAGCATTTGTTGTTTTCTGTTTTTTTGAACTTTGCTATTAAGTGCTGGGATGAGATGATATCTCATTGTTGTTCTGATTAGCATCTCTGTAATGTTAGTTTGTTGTACTGTGGTGTCTTGTGTGTTGCTGTGATGCTGGAGGCCATGGCATGGGTATTTCAAACATCAACAAGGTCACCCATCGTGGACAGGTTTCAGCAGAGCTTCCAGACTAAGACAGACTGGGAAGAAGGAGGGGCCATCCACTTCTGAAAAATATGGCCAGTGAAAACCTTATGAATAGCACTGAAACACTGTCTGATATATTACTGGAAAATTTTATGAATAGCCCTAAAATGTTGTCTGCTGTAGTGCCACAAGATGAGCCCCTCAGGTCAAAAGTCACTCAAAATATGCCTGGGGAAGAGCTGCCTCCTCATAGTAGAGTTAACCTTAATGACATGGATGGAGTAAAGCTTTCAGGATCTTCATTTGCTCACAGGGCATGGCTCAAAATGGGAAGAAACAGCTGCAAACATCCATTAATAATTGGAACATGGAATATATGAAGTATGAGTCTAGGAAAATTGGAAGTTGTCAAAAATAAAATGGAACACATAAAGATCAATATCCTAGGTATTAGTGAGCTGAAATAGACTGATACTGGCTATTTTGAATCAGCCAATCATATAGTCTACTATGCAAGGAATGACAAATTGAAGAAAAATGGCTTCACATTCATCATCACAAAGAAAGTTTCAAGATCTATACTGGAGTACAATGCTGTCAGTGATAGGATAACATCCATATGTCTACAAGGAAGACCAGATAATACCACTGTTATTCAAATTTATGCACCAACCACTAAAGCCAAAGATGAGGAAACTGAAGATACCAACTTCTGCAGTCTGAAATTGACCAAACATTCAATCAAGATGTATTATTACTGGTGGCTGGATGTGAAAGTTGGATACAAAGAAGAGTCATCAGTTTTGGAAAATATGGGCTTGGTGATAGAAATGATGGTGGAGATCACATGATAGAATTTTCCAAGACAAACGACCTATTCATTGCAAATGCCTTTTTTCAACAACATAAACAGCAGCTATACACATGGACCTTGCCAGATGAAATATGCAGAATCAGATCTACTACCTCTGTGGAAAGAGGTGATGAAGAAGCTCAGTATCTTCAGCCAAAATAAGGCCAGGAGCTGACTGCGGAACAGACCATCAATAGGTCATATGCAAGTTGAAACTGAAGAAAATTAAAATAAGTCCATGAGAGCCAAAATATGATCTTGATTATATCCCACCTGAATTTAGAGACCATCTGAATAGATATGACACACTGAGCACCAGTGACAAAAATGCCTTAGGCACTATGCCATCAGAGCTCCTTATATAGTAGACCCTATATATATATATATTTATGTGTGTGTGTGTGTGTGTGTGTGTGTGTATGTATGCTTAAGGCACTTAACTGCTAACCAGAAGGCTGGCAGTTCAAACCCACCAGCCAGACAGAAGGTTGGGCAATCTACTTCCATAGTGATACCACCTTGGAAACCCAAGGAAGGGTCACTATAGGTCGATCCGACTCAATGGCAGTGAGATATATGATCAGCGGTTCTAACCCACTAGCTACTCCACGGAAGGAAGATGGGGCAATCTACTTCACTAAAGATTTACCTCGTCGGAAACCCAATGGTGGTCACTATGAGTTGAAATCGACTTGATGACAGTTAAGTTTGGTGTTTTTGTTTTTTTTACATATATGAATACAAAGAACTCATGGGAGTCACAGCCCGTGGATGCCAATCCCCATTCTCAGTTGTGTGACCTTGGGCAAGCTAGGTACAACCTCTCTGGGTTTCAGTCCCCTTTTTTTGCAGTAGGGTTGGAACCCCTGCCTTTTAGAATTTCTTCCCGCCCATAGTCCACTAATCCTTGTTCTCTCTGTTGCTCTCAGCTTTCAGCATTTGGCAGTTCCCCCACCCGCTTTCTGGCCACAGCTGTCACCTACTTTTGGTGGAGATACCAGGAGCAGCCATGGGTTGCCCATTGGGCCCAGTCTATAAAGCTGCTGGGTTTTCCAGCTTCCCCTGCAGATCCTAGGAATTCTCCCCATGCCAGGAAAGGGCTTGGTGGTAGGTGAATGTCTGCTTTTCCCCCCACAGATCTCAACTTCTGGGGAGCCAGAAATGAGGGTCCAATAGAGGTCAGGGTTGGCCTCTGGGGTGGGAAGGAGCCAGACAAGTCCCCACTGACCTCATCAAAGGTGATTTCCTCACAGTCCCAGTTCTCAATGTTGAAGAGCATGACCACTCGGCCATACTTGTCCCGACTGGAGAGGACACCAGGGTAGCCGGCCTCAATGGTGCAGCGGACAGCCTCCAAGGACAGATTGTCAAAGAGCTCGGGATACTGCAGCCGGAAGTGTACATAGCCTGGGGAAGGGAATGCAGAGGAGCTCCCCTCAGGGAGCAGCCTCTCCCTCCCTTACCCTACTTCACCTCCTGGAGTGGCACACAGTAGGAGTCCAGAGACGGGGCTCCTGCCTGGCACCTCCATATAAAATCCTATGTGTGATCAAGCAGGACACTAAACCTTTCTGAGCCCCATATTTCCCCTCCAGAAATTGGGTTGATAATGGGATATTGTCCTATCTCAACAAGTTGTTGTGGTAATCAGACAAGACTCTAATGTGAACATCATTCGGAAACTGCAGATATCAGGTGTAATCCTAAATATTGTTATTTTCTCTTTCCTATGGACACAAGACATGGGTGTTCCTACTGGGCACAAGGTTAACCTAGTGGGGTGTGGGCACTGGTATATGAGGGCAAAGCTGAGGGGTAGATACCAAGATAAAGTGCAAACTCCAAGTGGAACACAGAACCCCTTCTACTACCCACAAGGCCCATCTTTTCCTATCCTGAACAGGTCAGCTGTCTCTATCACCAAACTTGGGCTCCTAGCCAAGCCTGGAAGAGGTGTTCAGACAGTATTTGTCTTTGGAGTGCCACAGTGACCTCCAGAACACTGGCCTGGCCTTTCTGTTTGCTATTCCCTCTGCCTGGATTGTTCTTCCCAATTATCTGTGTGGCCAGTTCCCTCATTTCCTCTGGATCTTTCTTGAAAAGTTCTCTTTGCAACTGGGACCTTCCTGGTTACCTAAAACTTCAATCCCTTAATCCTTTATATCTATTTCTTGTGTTTTTCTCCTTATCCCTTACCATTATCTATTTTTATTTTATGTAGCTAGTTTCAAATTTCCACCATTAAAATGTAAGTTCCACAAAGGCAGGGGATTCCTGTCTGTTTTGTTCTTTGCTGCATCTCTGCGTTGGCAAAGTATGGCACTGAATTAACATTTGAGGAACAAGGGAAGAAGTAAGAAAATGAATATTAGCCTTCAGGGTCTGCCAAGATATCCCACTGCTCCCCCAGCACCAAGGACTTGATTTCCTTAGGAAACTAGTCTTCAGCCAACCAGCAAGACCAGGAAGTTCTGACTTCAGGGCTCATTCCAAGTTTGGCACCATCTTCAAGTCCATTTTCATGAGATTTATGTACTTATGAGGAGCAAAGCAAACACCCATCTTGCCTGCAGCATTCCAGAGTTAAAGCCTAGGCTTTGAGGGCCCAGTGGCTGGGCCCTCACTGGGTAACTGATTTTGATGATCCAGTTCTACTCATTGAGTCCCAAGACTGGGAAAGAGGAGAAAGGAGCCAGGCCTGCAGGAATCTGGTCCTGACAGACTCATTTATTCATTCATTGCTGCAGGGAAAGAGATCTTGGAGGTCATTCAGTTCATACCTCACACTTTACAGGTATGGAAGATATGGGGCTCAGAGAAAGTGACTTGCCCACAGGAGGGAAAAGAGTCCCCCGCTCAGTGCCTGAGTGAGGGTGAACAGTGTCCTCATGATCCCTCCCTCCTCTTCCCGGGGCTGCCCCTCCAGCTCAGGCCTCACCTCTGAGCAGCTCGTATGCGCGCCTCACGTTGAACTTGCGCGCACGGATGAAGCGCAGGAAGAAGGAGCTGTCCCTCCCCTGTACCCTCTCGGCCACTGCCTGGGCCAGCTCCTCCCCAGCAGCCGCCTGCTCCTGCACCAGCTCCTGCAGTTCTCGCACCACACCTGATCGAGTCTCCTCTCGCTCGTTCAGCTCGTCCTTGGCCTGGAACAAGGAAGGGTGTGGAGGCCAAGTCATGGGTAGCTATGGTGGAAGAGCAGGACGTATATGTGGTGAGTCTCCTACTTGCGCCAGACCTGCTAAAGGGTCTGCACTGGGACTACCACTGTTCTGCCACAAGGGCAGCATCTGCACTAGCAGCATCTCAGATTATGATATTTGGGCAAAAAGAGGTGAAATTGCTCATGGTAGATGAGAGCCCTGGTGGCACACTAGTTAGAGCACTGGGCTGCTAACCAAAAGGTCAGCAGTTCAGACCCACCAGGTGCTCCTCAGGAGAAAGGTGTGACAGTTTACTTCCATAAAGATTATTGTTGTTATGTGCCATCAGTCAGACTCCACTCATAGCAACCCCTCCTTGGGTTTCTGAGGCAGTATCACTACGGAAGTAGATTGCCCAACCTTCCTTCTGAGGAGTGGCTGGTGGGTTTGAACAGCCAGAGTTCTGGTTAGCAGTCAAGTGCCTTAGGCACTATGCTACCAGAGCTCCTTCCATAAAGATTACAGTCTTGGAAACCCTGTGGGTCAGTTATACTCTGTCCTATAGGGTCGCTATGAATTGAAATAGATTCAACAGCAATCAACTTGATGGCAACGGATTTGCTCATGGTAGGTTTGTTTGCAGGGTATAGCCAACAGCTGAAATGTTTCTAATAATAACAGCTTATACTTACTGAGCTCTTATTTAACACCCTGCTAAATCATTTAAATACATTATATGTTTTAATCTTTGCCACAACCCATCACAGTGGTATTTTTATCCCCATCTCCCAAATGAATAAATTGAGGCTCATAGAGCTGAAGAATCTTCACCCAGATAGAAAGGGGTGAAGCTGGGACTTCTAGTCAGGTATACTTTTAATGATTTCATTCTGCTCCCTCCCAGGTTCATTTTGACTTTTCAAAAACAAAACTACCCGGCAGATGGCAGCCTGCCCGCCAGAGGGCATGCTTCCCCTTGCTGGTCCAGAACTCATCAGAGTGTGTCTCAGGCATCAGCAACCCTCTCCTTCCACAGCATGACAGGAAAAGGTAGAGGCAGAGAAGGGGAAACCAGGTAAGGGCGACGCTAATAAAGCCTTCCCCTTTAGATGCCCAGAGGGCAAGGCCCTCAGAAATCACCCAGGCCAGATCCTAAAAGCTTGCAAGCAGATATCTAGATGCAACGATGGTCTCTCCTTATCCAAAACAAAGGAAAATGAAGAAAATTATGGTAGTTAAATTTGTATGTCAACTTGGCTGGACCTGGTTGAGTGGCTGGGCAGCTGGTGGTAATTTCCCATGATGAGACTAGCAATCAACTCCATGGTGGAATCTACCACAAGCAATTGAGTAGCTGCCTTTGGGATGTGGTCTTCTTCCTATATATAAGGAGAAGCCTTAGGGATAGTCTCTAGCTTATGGCACACTTGGACCCTGCATGTAGCTGTGTCATTGTTCAGCAGCCTGCCATGCTCTGCCGACCTGGGGACTTACAATGGACTTGAATTAATGTCCTCCCATGTGGTATGGAAACATCGGGACTGTGCCTTTTTACTTGTCAACCTTGGGCTTGGCAGCCTCAGCAGCCAGCAGCTGTCTGAGTGAAGAAAAGCCTCTAGCTTCGGTGGGCCAGGAGCTGGAGGCAGAGCTGAAGCCCAAGGCTGAGGTGCCCCTAGAACCTGGCACTTTAAACTTGGACTTAAAGCCTCCAAACTGTAAGAGAATAAACTCTTGTTTGTTAAGGCCATCCCATTTGTGGTATATTCTTGTCAGAGCAGCACTAGGTAACCAGAACAAAAACTAAAGACACATGGACATAATTAGTCCAAGCAACTGATACTTCATGTGATCCTCAGTCTATATGACTATGAGACCAGAAGAACTAGATGGTGCCTGGCTACCACTGTCAACCACTCGGAGGGGGATCTATGTAGGAGGTCCTAGATAGAGTGGGAGAACAATGTGGAACAAAACTCAAAATCATTAAAAAAAAAGGGTGGGGGGGACCAGGTTTGCTGGTCTGATAGAGCCTGATGGAACCACTGAGACTATGGCCTCTAGCTGCCGCCCTTTAGTTCTGGAACTGAACCCACATCTGTGGCTTCCAGCCAAACAAAAGACAGGCATATGAGCTGAACATTTACATTAGGTAGATACATTCCTCGGACAGATTAATCATGGGAGAATAGAAGGGCTGTGTGTGCACAGGGAGACACCTTGGTGGGGGCAGGAATACATGGAAGGAAGGACACAGGGAAGAGGTAACTATGGGGAGGAAGTGGGAGGGGAGTTCTTGCATTGTGGGAAATTGCAGTCAATGTCATGAGATAAAGTGTATGTGAGCTGCTGTATGGAAAGTGAATTTGCTCTGTAAACTTTCACCCAAATCACAATAAAAATTTAAAAAGAAAAAAAAAAAAGAAATCACCCAGGACAGAGATTCTTATAAATCAATGGTAGTACTGCCATGAGATAGATGGGGGCGCGGGGGTGGGGGTGGGGGTGGCGCACAGGGAAGCCAGAAGCCCAAGCTCAGCTCCATCCCACCTCATCCTCCCAGTGGCCCCACGACAGCTCTGCCAACCTCCAGAGAGCAGTCTGGTAACGTTTGAGCTAGTCCAACCATCTTCCTTCATAGGTACAGAAAGTGAGACACAGAGAGGGAAAGCAACTTGCTCAAGGTCACACAGCAAGTTGGGGTGGGTGTGGTTCTGAAATCCATGCTTCTTGATTGCATAGTGGGGGCAACAGTTGGATCTTGTCCCTCAGGGTCTCTTCTAAACCATTGCTCCTCATGTCTGAATCCAGGTTGATCTCTGGCCTGTGGAGGCCCCAGGCCCTGGCACTGATTTCCGAGAATTTGTTGGTATGTTGGTGCTGTATCCTTGGGCTAGGCTGTCCTGGGTATCTGCTCAGCCCAGTCCCTACCATGGCTCTGACCTCTAGGATGGCCCCAAGAACAAACCACCAGGGTGATCTGGAGAACTAGAAATAAACCTCTCTATAGCAGAGAGGATGCTGTCAATGTTCTTCCCATGCTGCCTCCCTAGCCTGCCTCTCCCTGCACCCTGGGCCACCTCACCTTCTGCAAGGTATGTCGGGGCAGCTGGTTACACTGGCCAAAGACAGGCCCATGGTCCTTGGTTGTGAGCCTCTCCATCTGGCAGTGGAGCTGCTGTTCCTCTTCTGGAACCATGCGGAATGTGCCCACCTGGGCAGAGGAGACAGGAAGAAGCAGGAGCAGATTCAGACTCATGTCAGCCCGAGCAAGCTAGGCCAGTGGGCCTGGTAAGCCCTAAATCAAGTCTCTTGCCTAGGGGCTCTATTAAGGCTCCCCTTTGGACTGGGTCAGGACCACAGAGAAGTTATAGTAGAAGTGTACACTCATTCCCCTAGGCAGACCAGGTGATAGAGAAACAGGGAAGAAAAGAGGGCCAAGAAGGAAGGAGAAAAAGTGGGTGAAGGAGAGCCCGGGGCCCAGGGATACTCACCCCCTCTGACATGTTGCTTCTGAAAAAAACTGAGTCCTTGGGAGAAAAAGGGCTCTACTTCCTCTGTTCTGGCCCCTCCAGGCAGCCCCTTCCCTAGGACAGGAAGTCAAGGCTGCAGTGGTATTAGAGAAAATGTTCTGTTATAGTCTCAGGACAATAGATTTCAAACTTGAGAGTACATCTACAGCATCGGTTAGAAAAGCCCAGAATCTTGGGCTACACTTTGGGAAACACTGCTTTGAGAAAGGGTATACACACAAATACCTCAAACCTCAGCCCTTAAGATGAGGACTCAGCCAGGAAAACACTATGTGATCTCAGCTATAGGATCACTGCAGGATGAGGGCCCGTTTGAGCCAATTCCCCAAATTGTTCCCCCTCCCGTCTGCCCCCTCGTTCCCCAGCCCAAGGAAACTTCCCAGGCTAGTGGACTGGCCTTTCCTGAGAGCTTTTGTTCTCTAGAGGGGTGATTACCAGTTACATAATTATAATACTGGGTGTGTGTTCTGTGCTTTGTACTGTACTAATTATTATGTTAAGGAGCTCTGGTAGCTTAGTGCCTAAGGCACTTGACTGCTAACCAGAAGGCTGGCGGTTCAAAACCACCAGCCACTCCTCGGAAGGAAGGTTGGGCAATCTACTTCCTTAGTGCTACTGCCTCGGCAACCCAAGGAGGGGTTGCTATGAGTCGGGTTGACTCGACGGCACACAACAACAACAACAATTATTGTGTCAAAAAAAGGGCTGGCATTGTTATTCCCATTCCACATAGGAGGAAAAGGTTCAGGAGAATAAGTGACTTGCCCAAGGTCACATAGCCAGAAATAACAAGGAAGCAGGACTCAAACCCAGATGTAACTTCCTGTCAGCAAAGAGAGGCAGCCAGTGAGATGCAAGTCAGGCCTGGGTTCAAATCCCGCCTCTTCCTCTTGCAAGCTGTGTGTGATTTAACTTGAGCCTTGGCTTTCCCATATAAAAGGGGGATAAAAAGGTTATAAAGATTTAATTAAATAATGTACATGTAAGCAGTGCTTGTCCACCACAGCAAATCTCATCCACTGCCCAAGTGACAATGTGCTTACCTACTGAGTATTTTTAGAGATAGCTCTCCTGTTTCCAGGCCCTCCTTCCCCTAGCTAAACTTTCCCAGCTCCTTCAAGGACCCTTCACCATCCTCCTCCCACATCTAATCAGGTTCTGTTGATCAGTTCCATCATTAGGCACAGTTGCAATGTGGCAGATCTGGGACTTGGACTTATGTTTGCCTGACACCAAGTCTGCTTTGACACTACAGCCTAGACATATCCACAAACTAGAAAGAAAAGTAGTATTAATAGAAGTTCTTTGGGGTCAGAGACATCTAGATTGGAATCAGGCTTTGTCATTAACTACCCATGTGACCTTAGGCAAGTCATTTAACATTTCTGAGCCTCAGTTCCCTCATCTGCAAACTGCGAATAATAACTTTTCCCAAAAAAAAGCTAAATCCATTCCATCAAGTCAATTCTGACTTCTGGAGACCCTGCGTATGTCAAAGCAGAACTGCCTTCTATAAGGTTTTCAAAAGCTGATTTTTCAGAAGTAGACCACTGCCAGGCCTTTCTTCTGAGATGCTTCTAGATGGACTTGAACAACCAACCTGTTGATTTTAGCCAAGTGCTTTATTATTTATCCATACAGGGACACCTTCTAGATCATAATAAACCCATTGCCATCAAGTGAATTCCAACTCTGGCTGCCCCATATATTATAGAATAAAATGGTTCCTCAGTTTTCTTGGCTGCAGATCTTAGCTTTCTTGGAAGCAGATCACCATGCTTTTCTTCCGCAATGCTGCTGGGTAGGTTCAAACTGCCAACATTTAAGCTTTTAGTCAAGTGCAAGCCGTTTGTACCACCCAGGAACCTTGGGGGATAATAATAGCACTTACTAAATGGAGTTGTAATGGAGATAATATAATTTCTGTATGTGCCTAGCATAACATCTTTGTCCAAAACCTAGTTCCCCTTCCTTTCCTTTCCTCAGCATCATACTGATCTGTACTCCAATTTGCATTAAGAGACTTGAACTATCTCAAGCAATATCTGAGGATATTTCATCACCTGCCTCTCCCACTTCTTAGCCCTAGCAAGGGCAGAGAAGGTGTGGGGGCTGGAATTCACCAACAGGAACAAATCTAAGTCATCTCTCTGGCCGATAGACTTCCAAAGATGCAGGCACAGAAACTGAAATTCTGCTGTGCTCTCACTTAGGTTTTGTTGGAACAGTAATGAGAGGATGATAGAACTACCCCCAAAGAGCTCAAACAGGAGGAATGACTGGTTAACCCCAGCCAATTAAGCAGATCACTGGGACAAGATCCTAGAATTCCAACTCCATACTCTTAGAAACAGAAGGTTAAAGTTAGTGCAGCAACTCTTTTCTACATTTGCTCAAGCTGTTAACTCTGATTTCTGAAGATATTGATTTCATTGCTATTCACTGAATACAACAACAAAAAAATGTCCACCCCTTGCTTCATTTGAACCCTGTTTCCTGCTGGAATTGACTCAACAGCAATGAGTTTTTGGTTTTTAGGATTACGAGTTGAAATCAAGAATGTCCAGTTAAATGTGCATTTCTGGTAAACAACACACACTTTTTTAAGCATAAGTATGACCCATGCAACATTTAGGATCTACTTATACTTAAAATATTATTTGTTGTTTACCTGAAGTTCACATTTAATTGGGTATCCTTTATTTTTATTTGCTAAATCTGCCTTCAAGTTGGTCTGGCTCAACATGGAGAACGGCCAGTTGGTTTCAGCTCCATCACAGCCTGGGATGTAGTCTTTCCAGCCCCAATTCCTCACCCCAATCCTAGGATCCCTTGTCCAGGCAGGCCCCTGGAACAGACTTACCCTACCAAGTCAGCAGCTCCTCCTTGGGACCACCTGGTGCTTGAGTCCTCCTGGAGATTGCCTCTGCTAGGCATGTGGTCCAGTCAGCAAGTTGGGATTAGTGTGTCATAAGGAACTTCTCACCGCCCACAGTTTTCCGCTAAATCTGGGCTCATGAGGAGGCCCAGAGCAGGGCAGGCGAAGCTCCAGGGGGTGAGGGGAGAGCCCTGGGTCAGGCTGGAGACGCATCAAAGCCCTCCTTTGTGCCTGCTTGCTCCCAATTCCTGCTCAGCCATGTGGAAGTCAGGCCATGGGGGTAGGATCTAGGCCAGCCCCATTCCCTCTTTCCTTCCCCTCTCTCTTTGGGATTAAAGCTGGAGGGGCAGTGGCGGTCTGAAAAATCTGAGAGATACAAGAAGCAAGAGAAATTGCAAATGTGATTGTGGAATCCATGCCTATCAACCAACCTCTTGCCACACTGCAGGGTCTGATGTGGCAGTTCTCACCCTGATAGTGAGGGAGGCCAGTTGGAAAATGTAGCTGGTTAAGGCTGAGCTAGGGGAGGACAAGACAGGCTAACCTACCTTCTAGGCAGCATGGTGCAGTGATAATGGCATAAGCTCCAGACCAGACTGCCCATGTCTGAATCCTTGCCATAATACCTACTAGTTGTGAGAACAAGTTATTCATTGCTCAGTGACTCAGTTTCTTCTCTGAGAAGTGGAGACCAGGCTTATGGCTTTAGTGAGGATGAAATGGCAATAAGGGGCTTAGCTCAGTGCTTGGCACATAGTAAGTGCTCAGTAAATCTGGGCAGTTACTCTAAACACAGAATCCATAGGCATTTAGGCAGAGGGAATTCATTATCCAACCCTCTGTCTAGCAAGAAGCACCTCTACAGCCCCTCAGCAGGTGGCTTCAGGGGCAGGGGAAGGAAGAAGGAATAGGTGATTCCCAGGATTCCAAGGGCAAGGAGCTCCTTGTTTCTACTATTGAGTAATAATTCTTGTGTTTCAAAACTCATCCTCAGTTTGGGCTTCTGAATTGCCCACTCTTGGTCCTGGCCAGTTTGTTTCCTCCTGAAACTGCCCAGGACAAAGTCAAGCTCCCATACACAAGGTTTTGAAGGTGATTCTCTTGATCTCATCCTAAGAAATATTTTTTGTTTTCCCCCAGAAATGGACAGGTTTGGCATTGATCTATGGGTGAATAGATTGGTGGACAGGCTGAATGATTAAGTATGTCTATGTAGTGGGGAGTGTGCCCATGACCAGGTATAGGGTTGGCAGACAATGTTTCTACAAGTGTATTTGTATGTTCTGTAAGTATTTCCAGGTATATAGTAGAGCTGACAAGGAACAAGATTGTAGTCACTTCTTGGCCATAGCCAGCTACCTAACAGGAGTGAGTAGTTGGACCTGTGGGCTTGGAATCATAGTTGCAAAGGACATCAACCTCAATTGGCATAACACACTACACAAAACATTATTCCACATCCTACTTTGGTGAGTAGTGACTGGGATCTTAAAAGCTTGCAAGCAGCCATCTAGATGCAACGATGGGTCTCTCCTTGTCCAGAGCAAAGAAGAATGAAGAAAACCAAAGATTCATGGAAATAGTTAGTCCAAGTGACTGGTACACCATGCGATCCTCAGCCTATATGACTATGAGACCAGAAGAACTAGATGGTGCCCAGCTACCACTGTCAACCACTCAGAGGGGGATCTATATAGAAGATCCTGGATAGAGTGGGAGAATGATTGGAACAAAACTCAAAATCAATTTTTTAAAAAAAGACCAGGTTTGCTGGTCTGATAGAGCCTGATGGAACCACTGAGACTATGGCCCCTAGCTGCCCTTCAGGTCTGAAATTAAACAAACCTGTGGCTTCCAGCCATACAAAAGATAGGCATAAGAGTTAAACAGCCTATACGACTATGAGACCAGAAGAACTAGATGGTGCCTGGCTACCGCTATCAACCACTCAGAGGGGGATCTATATAGAAGATCCTGGATAGAGAGGAAGAACAATGTGGAACAAAACTCAAAATCATTTTGGAAAAAAAAGGGGGGCAGGGACCAGGTTTGCTGGTCTGATAGAGCCTGGTGGAACCCATGAGACTATGGCCTCTAGCTGCCCTTCAGGTCTAGAATTGAACCCACACCAAACAAAAGACAGGCATATGAGTTGAATATGTACCTGAGGTAGATACACTCCTTGGAGAGATTAATCATGGGAGAATAAAAGGGCTGTGTATGCACAGGGAGAAAGCTCAGGGGGCAGGAGTACGTGGAGGGATGGACACAGGGAAGAGATTGGAAGTGGGAGGGGAGCTGTTGCATTGTGGGAAATTTCAGTCAATGTCATGAGATAAAGTGTATGTGAGCTGCTGTGTGGAAAATGAATTTGCTCTGTAAACTTTCATCCAAATAACAATTAAAAAAAAAAAAAGAATATTCTCAGAAAAAAGAAATGGACAGGTTTAGAACTTCCTTACCCATACCTTCTGCCCATTCCAGATGTCCCAGGGCTATTGAGAAAGTCACTGAAAGAGAGTTCTCTGAGACCAGCACCTCACCCTCACCTCTCTCTCCAGACAGCTTTCTCCAGAGCAGGCTTTGAGGCCTGGTGCTTAGATCTTGGGGTACAACTGAGTCACGTTAAGTTCTCTGCATCCAACAGCCCTTTCCCTCTGCTCCTGCTCTGGCTGCTGTCTGGCTCTTGGACTATCTCTCTCCCAGGTCTTCTCTGGAGTTGAAGAAACCTTCATTTCTTTCCTTCTGCTCCCTGGTGGTCTAGTCCTGCACTGTCTAATGGAGCCACTAGCCACACGTAGCTGTTCAGTACTTGAAATGGCAAGTACACCTAAAGAACTGAATTTTAAATATTATTTAATTTTAACATGTAATTTCAATTTAAAGCTGGTACTGGATTCAGTTTTATGGACACTTTTAAGAATTTTGGGAACAATTTAGGTATGTGATTCTACTTTTTCACCTGTAAATTTTATGAATAACCAATGAACATTTAGAGTCCAAACTGAGATGTGCTGTAAATGTAAAATATAAACTGGAGACTTAGTATGAAGAACAGTGTGAAATAGCTAATTAACATTTTTATAACATTTATGTTGAAATGATAATGTTTTGGGTATATTGAGTTAAAAATATATATTAAAGTTAATTTCACTTGTTTTGTTTTACTTTTTTTTTTTCCATGTCTATAAGAAAATGTAAAATTTCAATATATTTCTAATAGACAGCTCTGGTCCAAACCTTATTACTATTCAAAGTGTAGCCTGTGGACCAGTAGCATTAGTATCACCTGGGAGCTTGTTAGAAATGCAGGCTCGCAGGCCTCACCCCAGACCTACTGAGGCACAATCTGCATTTTAATCATGTTTTTAGGTGATTCCAATGAACATCAAAATTTGAAAGGCTCAATGGTTAAGCACTGGGTTGTTAACCAAAAGGCTGACTTTTCAAACTCACCCATGTGCTCCACAGGAGAAAGACTTGGTGATCTGCTGTTATAAAGATTACAGCCAAGAAAATGCTATGGGACAATCCTACTCTATCACATGGGGTTGCTATGAATTGCAATTGACATGACAGCGCCAACAATGAAAGTTCTGGAGAGCTTCTGCCCCTCTGGCCTGTCCTAGCTTAGCACTTTGTCTCACCTTTCACTTCCTACCAGCTCTGAGGATTGGTGGAAAAACTGATCAAGGACTCCTTTTGCCCACCATCTTCTTCCTCTTTGGGGGCAAGGCAGTGGTGGCAGGGTTGGCAGGGAGCAGAAAAAAAGAGGACAGAGAAAGAGTGTCTCCTGCCCTGACTCTGGGCTTGGCCCTGCCTATTATAAGCCATGGACCCTCTCAAGCCTCAGTTGCTTCATCTGTAAGGTGTGGTGATGATGTTTTTCTGCAGCTACATCACAGGAAATGAGTCTCATGGGAAACAATATGGGGCTGAGGGCCCAGGCCACCCTCCCCCCTACCTCAGGAACCCTTGGAGACCACAGAAGAGACTCTCCATCAATGCCGGGTGATGGACTCCATCATGAAAAAGAACATTCCTGTGCACCATGAACACTTAAGAGTTAATGGTGCTGCCCTGGTAGGAGTGGGTTGCTCAGAACTTTTCAGGACACTAGCAGGCCACGAGGCCCCATTTGGGGAGTAGAGCTTTCTGCAGCATTATCTTCTGCTCACAGCCCCTTTTCTGCCTTTACCCTGCCTTCCTGTTCACATCCAGTTCCTCTGCTAGAACAATAATGCCATTGTGTGAGAGGAGACTCTGCCCTCATTGACCCAGATACCTGTGTCGGCCTCGTTGGCAGGCAACTATGGGCTCCCTGGCCTATCTCTCTGACAGGCTGAAGGCAGAGAGGGAGGGGGCTCACATTTTCTGGACTGTGGCAGGTGCCTTACCAGGATTATTTTATCCAATCCTAGATGAGTGGTAGAATGTATAACGCCCCCCCCCCCTTTGGTGACATAGTGCCTAAGGCATTTGACTGCTAATCAGAAGGTTGGCAGTTCAAACCCACCAGTCACTCTGTGGAAGGAAGACTGGGCAATCTACTTCCATAAAGATTTACAGCCTTGGAAACCCAAAGGGGGTATCTATGAGTCAGAATTAACTCGATGGCAGTGATATGGTTGGTTTTTTTTTTTTTTTTTTTTTTTGGTTTTGACAGAATAGAAAACTGAGATTCAGAGGGGTAGGTACACTGCCCAAAGTCACACAGCTGGTAGGAAGTGAAGTCTGGGTCATTCTAAAGCCTTCTCTTAATTCAACACACAAAGCTGCCCTCCCCAAGAAGTGAGATTAACACAGGTGTGACTGCACCAAACCAAACCAAACTATTTGCCATCAAGTTGATTCCAATTCATGGCAACTCCATGTGTGTCAGAAAAGAACTGTGCTCAATAGGGTTTTTTGTATTTTGCTTTTTATTGTGGTGAAACTATCATAGGGTTTTCAGTGGGTGGTTTTCAGAAGGAGATCACCAGGCCTGTCTTCCAAGACACATTTGGGTGGACTCAGACCATCAATCTTTCAGTTAGCACTGAGTGTTAACCATTTTCACTACCCAGGGACTCCATAACTACCCAGGTAATGGGTTTTCAGACTTGATGATGGCCCCCTGGTTCCTGGGAATGGTGACATCACCTCATCCTCCCTGGGAGCAGCCCCAGGGGCCAACAGTCTGGTCATGCAATCTCTTCTTCAGCCACTAATAATTCTCCTGGGTCATGCAGGAGAATAAGGAATTCTCTGGTCTCAACCTTTCCTTCTAGAAATGGGAAAATCTAGTTCTAGTGACCTTCTGCACTTCCCTTAAAATCACACAGTGGATACAAATCAAAACAACAATGAGATATCACCTTGCCCCAGCACTAAAAAAAAATCACTGCCATCAAGTCGATTCCAACTAATGCAAAGTACAAAAAAACAGAAAAAAATAAATGCTGGTGAGGGTGTGGAGAGACTAGAACCCTGATACACTGCTAATGAGACTGTAAAATGGTACAACCACTGGAAAACAATATGGTGTTCCTTGAAAATCTGGAAATTGAAATACCATATGATCCAGCAAACTTACTACTATATACTATATACTGTATACACATATATGTCCTGGAGAAATTAGAGCCACGACACAAACAGATATATGCCCATCCATGTTCATTGCAGCACTATTCGCAATAGCAAAAAGATGGAAACAATCTAAATGCTCATCAACAGAGGAATGGATCAACAAACTATGGTATATACACACAAATGGAGTACTATGCAACTTAAAGAATGATGATGAATTTGCAAAACATCTCATAACATGGATGATCTTAGAGGCCATTATGCTGAGTGAAATTAGTCAATCACAAAAGGACAAATGTTGTATGAGACCACTATTGTGAAAAATCAAGAAATGGGTTTCACAGAAAAGAAATATTCTTTGATAGTTATGGGAGGGGAGGATAAACTACTAACTAGATGATAGACACATATTAACTTGGGCGCAGGGATTAAAAAAAAAAATCACACAGTGGTAATTTTAATAGCATCCAGACTAGAATCTCCTGATTCCTAGGGTCAGCAACTGCCTTCATGCTCTAAAAACTCTACTTCCTCCAGGAGTTACACTCATTTTCCATAGGAGGGTCTGCCTGTGGCAGTAGAGGAATGAGAGGTGCTGAGGAGTAATGCAATGAGGAGTAAAACTAATAAGAAAATCTACCCATACAAGCTTTCTCAGAGTATTTTAAAATACAGTAGATTGAACAGTCTAAGGAAAAACATGCTTGCATGTTCGTGCACACACACACAGACACAACACATACATGTAAAAAGGAAGTGTAAAACAGATCCATAAGATGAATTAATGGTTGACTGAAGGAATGGATAGATGGATGTTGTTGCTATTGGGTACCACAGAGTTGATTCTGACTCAGAGCCCCCCATATAACAGAGCAGAATGGCTGTATTGGGCTTTCTTGGCTATAAACTTTATGGAAGCTGATTGCCATGCCTTTCTCACATGAAGCCACGGAGTGGGTTTAAACCTATAACCTTTGGGTTAGCAGCTGGGTGCTTAACTGTAGCACCACCAAGGATCCTTCAAATAGATGAACAGATGTGTGATAAAGCAAGTATAGTAAAATGTTTATGGTAGAATCAAGGTAGTAGGTATTTGGGTGTTTAATGGAAAAATCCTTTAATGGAAAAAATATTGTTTTCCACTATTTTCTGACCAAGAAACCTCCTATCTCCTATTGCACCACTCCTCCTCCTCCTCCCTCTTTGACCTTCCCTTTCCGTACATTCTGTCAACCACTATTTTTTGAATAGTTATTATGTGTTAGAGGGGATTGGTGGTTTACAGGTTGAATTCTCACCTTCTATGCAGGAGACCAGGGTTTGATTTCCACCCAATGTACTTCATGCACAGCCACCACCCACCCATCTGTCAGCGAAGGCTTGAGTGTTGCAGTGATGCTGAACAGGTTTCAACAGAGCTTCCAGATTAAGATGAATAGGAAGAAAAGCCTGGCCATGACCTTCCAGAAATCAGCCAGTGAAAACCCTATGGAGCACAGCAGTCTGAGATGGAGCAGATCTGGGCAGTGTTTCCTTCTGTTGTATACGAAGTCATCATGAGTCAGTGGCTGACTCAACAGTAGCTAACAAGAGCAACAACTATCTACTAAGCATTGGGAATGCAGAGCTGAATAAAATACTACCCCTGTCTTAAGGAACTCACAGTTTAGATGGAGAGAGAAATATGTAGTCACTATAAAACAACAAAGGCAAGTGATATGATAAAAACAAAGCTTCCAAAATGAGCTCATGCTAGAAAATATTCCACCAAAACAAACAAACAAACAAAAAGAACCAGACAGAGAGAGGAGGGTCCTTTGTCTAATTAAATTTGAGAAATGCTGCAAACTATAATTTGCTTTAAGAAATTCTCAATGCATGTGTGGTAGGCTGAAAAATGCACTCCCACCCCCAAATCCCTGGTCAAATCCATGGAATCTGTATTACCTTCCATGGAAAAATATGTGATTAAGTTGAAGTTCTTGAGAGAAGCTTATACTGGATTGTTTGTATGGGCCCCGTCGTCATCACACATATCCTTATGAGAGACGTACTGGGAGTTTTGAGACAAACACACAGTGGGGAGGCCATAAGAAGATAGGGTGGAGGTTGGAGTGATGTGGCCAAGGCAGCTGGAAGAGGCAAGGAAGGATCATCCACTGGTGACAAAGCCATTTTGATTCTCCTGGAATCCAGATTTCTGGGTCCATGGAATTGGGGTGACCCATGCAGGCCATCTGTTCTTAGGTGCTCTTTGAACCTTGAGACTTTAGGGAACTGGATCCCTGGAGTTACCCTTAGGTTGAACAATAGCCTACTAAGAAGCTTAGAAGAGAGCATTTTGCCTTAGGCATTGGGTCCTTTTGGAAAATTAGCTATGTGCAGCCACCTTCAAGCAGCAGGAACTCGCTTGTTCAAGAGTTCTGGTAAGATGGTGGAATAGGCAGACAAACTACATAGACAAACGTCCACAAAGAAAAAGGGAACCAATTAACACGGACACAGAAGATAATCCTGGAGCCCTGAGCTTTGAGAGGAAGGATACAGAAGTGGACTAAACTCTAACTAGTAGAAGAACCTGCGTGAAAACACTGAAAAAGAGACATATGGAACTGCAGTCTGTCAGCGATCCTGATGGCATGGACAGTTTGCATATTGCCAACTGGTGCTGTTGTTGTTGTTGTTGTTATGTGCCGTCAAGTCAGCCCTGACTCATAGCGACCCCT
>NW_006921737.1:802691-803861 GCF_000298275.1 Orycteropus afer afer | reverse complement strand
TTTTTTTTTTTTCCTCCAAACGATTTTGAGTTTTGTCTACATTGTTCTCCCTCTCTATCCAGGATCTCCTACATAGATCTCCTTCCAAGTGGTTAACATTGGTAGCCAGTCACCATCTAGTTCTTCTGGTCTCATAGTCGTATAGGCTGCAGATTGGCTGGTGTACCAGTTGCTAGGACTGATTGTATCCATGAATTTTTGGTTTTCTTCATTCTTCTTTGCTCTGGTCGAGGAGAGACCCATCATTGCATCTAGATGGCAGCTTGCAAGCTTTTAAGATCCCAGTCACTCATCAAAGTAGGAGGTGGAACAACGTTTTGTGTCGTATGTTATGCCAATTGAGCTTGATGTTCCCTGCAACTATGGTCCCAAGCCCACAAGTTTAACTACTCGGTCCCTCTGGGTAGCTGGCTGTGACCAAGCAGTGACCACCACCTTGCCTCTTGTCAGCTCTACTGTACACCTGGGAATTCAGATCATACACATAAACTTATAGGACCATTGTCTGCCAACCCTATACATGTTCTTGGGTACACTCCCCACTTCATAGACATACCTACTAGTTCAGCCTGTCCACCCATCTGTCCAACCGTATACCCATGTTTGCCTTCACTGACAACGCAGTACTGTATGTGCAAAAGGGTTCATCTTTGTTGTCTGAACCTCCAGTATACCTCTCTATGTCTTTCTCTTCCTCAATGCCACCATATTGATCACTCACATTTGGTACATTGTCTTTCTCTTCACCCAAATCAATACTTATCTCTATCTATCTAACAGTGTTCCGTACCCTACCCTCCCACCCCTGGTAACCAACAAATAAAATTTCCTTCCATAGATAAACCTTTTCTTGACTTTTACAATAATGGACTAATATAATATTTGAGCTGGACCATTTTGGATATTTAAAGCAACAGCATTCTCTCAGATTTCAGGGACCTAAAAATAGGTTCTACTTGCTGGGGACTGCAAAGACATTCTGGACACAAACAACTGGAAAATTGTACTATTTCCCCTTCTTACTCTTATATCCCCCACCTTCTTGGGGAATGGAGGTGTGGCCATCCCTTATTCCCACCCACCTTCTGAGCTGTCACGAATTCCATCCCAGTCCATGTGCTCTGACAGAGCCTAAGTGCCCTGCCTCACCCAATCCAGACTTTTTTTTTT
>NW_006921737.1:801672-802591 GCF_000298275.1 Orycteropus afer afer | reverse complement strand
TTCTTCCCTTTCCAGGTTCTGGTTTTCAACCTTTTCTCTCTTCTCTGTTCCTCTTCCCATTTTCTTCTTTCTCGTGGTTAACCCCATTCCTTGTTTTTCTTTTCACATTTCTCCCATTTTTTTCTTCATTATTCTCCTACTTTACTTCTTATTGCCCCCTCCCCAGATATTGTGGGGTTTTTTTTCTTTCTTTCTTTTCATTTTCCTTTTTTTTGGTGATTGTTTCTGTGTGTATATGTGATGTGTTTTTTGTACGCTTCCTTTTACTTTTTTGATGGGTTTTTGATTGTTGTTTTTGTCTAACTGAGTGGGAAATAGAAACCGTGCCCATATGCTACAACCACACCTACACCTCTTGCAGCTCCACTTACTGATTGAGAGCCACTTCCTCCATCTCCAGCAACTGGCCAACAATAAACAACTACTAAGAAGAGCCTGACGTATCCTTAACTGCTCTTCACAAACAGTAACAGAGATCTAAATATAACAATGTCACAATGTCTCAGCAACAACAGACCATCACAGTCCACACAAAGAAGCAAGATAAAGTGGTAGAAACAAGGGAGCAGGATACAGACCCACAGCACATCCCTGAGGAAGAAGTAGCATTGGAACTCCCTGACAAGGAATTAAAAATAATTGTATTTAGGTATCTTCAAAGGATTGAGAGACAGACCAAGGAAAACACTGAAAAAATTAAGAGAAACACAGACAAAACCCTGGAACAATTTCAGAAGAAAATACAAGAACAAAATGATAAAATAAATGAAAAATTAGAAATTATTCTAAATCAACAGATAGAAATCCAGAAGATTAATACTAAATTGTCAGAAATAGATAACACATTAAAAGGGCAAAGGAGTAGAATTAAATCAAAGGAAGACAGAAGTCATGAGATTGAAGACAAATACCTGAATAC
>NW_006921737.1:766748-783796 GCF_000298275.1 Orycteropus afer afer | reverse complement strand
CGGCTCCAGGCCCCACCCCCCTCCAGAGACGAACTTTTCAGCTTGAACTTGTCGGCTTCTACACGCTTGTGAGCCATTTATCTAAGATAAATTTCTCTCTCTCTCTCTATAAATATATATATATACTTTGCTGGTTTTTGTGTTTCTCTAGAGAACCCAATCCAACACAGGAGGGAAGGACACAGGGAAGAGGTAACTATGGAGAGGAAGTGGGAGTGGAGCTGTTGCACTGTGGTAAATTGTAGTCAATGTCATGAGTCAAAGTGTATGTAAGCTGCTGTATGGAAAGTGAGTTTGCTCTGTAAACTTTCACCCAAATCACAATAAAAATTAAAAATAAAAAAAGAATCAAAGAGAGAGAAGAGGGTCCGTTGTTTGATTAAATCTGTGAAATGCTACAAACTATTACTTCCTTTCAGAAATTCTCAATGCATATGTGAGAGGCTGAAAAATGTCCCTCTCTCCAAGAGATATCCTGGTCAAATTTCTGGAACCTGTATTACCTTCTATGGCAAAATACGTGATTAAGTTAAAGTTCTTGATAGAAGCTTACACTGGATTGTTTGGTTAGGTTAGGCCCCACTGTCATGACACATATCCTTGTAAGAGAAAGGTAGAGGGAGTTCTGAGACAGACATACAACGGGGAAGGCCATATGAAGATGGGGTGGAGGTTGGAGTGATGTGGCCAAAGCAGCTGGAAGAGGCAAAGAAGGATCTTCCACTGGTGACAAAGCCATTTTGATTCTCCTGGAATCCAGATTTCTGGGTTTATGGAATTGGGGCAACCTATACAGGTCATCTGCTCTTAGGTGCTCTTTGAACCTTGAGCCTTTTGGGAACTGGCTCCTTGGAGTCAATTTTAGGTCAAACAATAGCCTAGTCAGCAGCTTCCAAAAGCAAACTCACTGCTGTGGAGTCGATTCCAACTCATAGTAACTCCTCCTTGGGTTTCTGAGGCGGTATCTCTATAGAAGTAGGTTGCCCAGTCTTCCTTCTGAGGAGTGGCTGGTGGGTTTGAACCTTCAGCCTTCTGGTTAGCTGTCAAATGCCTTAGGCACCACGCTACCAGAGCTCCCAGTCAGCAGCTTAGTAGAGAGAGCATTTTGTAAAATTAGCTATTTGCAGCCAGCTTTGAGAAGCAGGAACTCCAGGGTCTGACTGGAGGCTGTATTTTAGGATGTACGTCATATCCTTGTTGTTGTTGTTATGTGCTGTCAAGTCGGACCCGACTCATAGTGACCCCTCCTTGGGTTTCTGAGGTAGTATCACTATGGAAGTAGATTGCCCAACCTTCCTTCCAAGGAGTGGCTGGTGGGTTTGAACCGCCAGCCTTCTGGTTAGCAGTCAAGTGTCTTAGGCACTATGCTACCAGGCATATCCTTAGTGACTCTGTAGCAACCAACCTTGAAACCCTACTAGTGCTTTGATGTTATCTCCTGATAAATTAACATAATAATGACCTATATAACCTGCTTCTTTTTAAAAGAATAAAAAACAACATATGCACACATTTAATTTGAAGAAGAAAATCTTATGAAACAATATACATTCTTACTATGTGCAAGATATATTTTTCATTATATTGTATGCCAATACATTTTTTAATCTTTTATTTATTTTTAATTTTTTTATTGTGATTTGGGTGTAGGTTTACAGAACAAATCAGTTTTCCATTCAACAATACATACACATTCTGTTTCATGCCATTGATTGCAATGCCGTCAATGTAACAGCACTTATCCCACTTCCTTCTTATTTCCCATTTCAATTAGTCTTTCTTTCCTATTCTTTCCTGCCTTCTGAACTTTTTTCCAGGGGAAACACTGCTCTTTTGATCTTGAATGGTTGATTGTTCTAAGGAATGCATACCTCCCAGGTATAAACGTTCACCTTATAGACCTGTCTATTGTTTGGCTGAAAGTTGAGCCATGGAGGTGAGTTCAGATCCAGACTTGAAGAGTAATGAAGGGCCATAGTCTCCGGGGTTCCACCAGTCTCTATCCAACTGGAGAGCCTGGTCTTTTTTATCATTTTGACTTTTGTTCTAAATTTTTGTCCCACTCTGTTCAGGACCTTCTAATGTGATGCCTCACAGAGTGGTTGGTATAGGTAGCCAGGCACCTTCTAGTTTTTTGAATCTACAGAGCATGGAGGCTGAGATTGGCATGGTCCTTTAGTCCTCTGGACTAATTTTTTCCATGTGTCATTGATTTTCCTCACTCTTCTTTGCTCCAAATGGGGAGAGACCAATAATTACACTTTAGATGGCTGCTCACAAGATTTTAAGAATCCATTTCCTACTCACCAAACCAAACCAAAAACCAAACCCACTGCCGTTGAATCAATTCTGACTCATAGCGATCCCCTTTGGGTTTCTGAGGCAGGAAATCTTTATGGAAGAAGATTGCCTAGTCTTCCTTGCAGGAGTGGCTGGGGTGGGTGAACCACCAACCTTCTAGTTAGCCATCAAATGTCTTAGGCACTATGCCACCAGAGCTCCTTCTACTCACCAAAGTAGGATGTAAAACATTTTCTTTGAGGGCTGTGGTGTGCCGATTGACTTTGATGTCCCCCAAGGCTATGGTCCTAAGCTCTTCGGCCCAGCGAGTCATTCCTTCAAGATGTGTGGCTATGGCTAAGAAATTTTTTTGTGTGGTTGTTGTTATGTGCCGTTGAGTCAGACCCGACTCATAGTGACCCCTCCTTGGGTTTCCAAGTCAGTATCACTACGGAAGTAGATTGCCCCATCTTCCTTCCGAGGAGTGGCTGATGGGTTTGAACCGCCAGCCTTCTGGTTAGCAGTCAAGTGCCTTAGGTACTACGCTACCAGAGCTCCCAAGAAATTTTTATAACCTGCTTTTCCCCTTTTCAGAGCATCTTCCTGACATGGGTTGACTCTGCTTAATTCAAATCATATTACTCACAATAAATATATTTTGTTAAACTAATTTTTAGTGTTTCCGTAAGCATTTAGGTTTTTGACACTAGAGCTGACAGACAGCATGGCTCTGCTGATACCCTGCATTTGGACTTCTAACTTTCCAACAATGAGAAAATAAATGTCTGTTCTTTAAAAGCACCTACTTTGTCATATTTTATATGACAGCCCTAGGACACTAAGGGGAGCTCTGGTAGCATAATGCCTAAGGCATTTGACTGCTAACCAGAAGGCTTGCGGTTCAAAACCACCAGCCACTCCTTGGAAGGCAGGTTGGGCAATTTACTTCCATAGTGATACCGCCTTGGACACCAAGGAGGGGTTGCTATGAGTCCAGTCAAGTCGGATCTGACTCGACAGCAGTGAGTTTGGTTTTTTGGAGTTAATGTGTGTCTTTGCAAAGGAAGAGACGAACATATAATAACAGTGTTTTCCATACTGGTACGGGCTTCCCTACTAAGCAACAAATTGTCTAGTTCAGAAACTAGCACTGTACATATATACATGGTACATAGGTACATACATGCATGATACATAGGTACATGCACATACATGATATACTAAGACACACATTAACTCCCCACCACCAGAGAAAAAGGTTTAAATGTTTATAGGGGAGAAGCTGTAGAGAGGGAGAGGTTAAAGGCTAAGACTAGAGAGAGGTAAGTGATAGTAAGGTCCTTGCTGAGGACCTCCCATCTCAGGAAAAGGTGGGATTCAGTGCTCCAGCAGTGACGCTGTCCTGGCCTGGCTGATTAGAACACTCCTATTGTTTAAAAGACTGGGCAATCTACTTCCGCAGAGATACTACCTCAGAAACCCAAAAAGGGTGGCTATGAGTTGGAATCCACTCGATAGCAGTGAGTTTGGTTTTGGTTTTATTGTTATAGGGAGCTGAAGGAAAGAATTAATGCTAATGATGGTGAATTTGAAGATTTGGTAGTGGAGAGTTAAAGCAAATTCCCATCTGTGATAGTTAATTTTATGTATCAACTTGACTAGGTTATGGTGTCCAGTTGTTTTGTCAAACACTAGGTTAGATGTTTCTATGAAGGTATTTACATGTGGGTAACATTTAAATCAATTGATCATAGGTAAAAAAGATTACTTGGCCTCATCCAACCAGTTGAAGAGCTTAAGAGCAAAAATTGAGGTTTCCAGAGGCAAGAAAAAGATTCTGCCCCAAGGTTATAACATGGATATTGTCAGGCGGAAACATGGCAGGTCAGGCAGGTAAATGATTAAGTCGGAAGGAATTACAAGATCTAGTCAAGCTAGGGAGCGCTGACCGCAGCCCATACCAAACCCCAGCACCTGACCCTTACTTACGAAAGCCCCCAACCATTTCCTGCCCACTATGCTAATTAAGTGCTTCAGCTCTACTTCCTGCCGCTATGCTAATGAGGTGCTTTAACCTCATTGGTTCCTACAACATGTCCCCTGCTTTCAACCCGGTCCGCTAAGGAACAGGAAAAATATCCCTATAAAAAACCCTTTGTTTCACCCGGGCAGTGGGACTTCTCTGGCCCCTTTCAGGGACCCATGAACCTAGGCTGGGGGTGCAGAATAAAACTTGCCTTACCCTACTTTCTGTGTCCCCTCTCTTCTTTACCGTGACCTTACAGATATCCTGCTGAAGTTTCCAGCCTGCCTGCCTACAGATTTTGGAATTAAGACTGCTAGAGAAGATGGGGCAATCTACTTCTGTAAAGAAGTAAGGGGGGCCGCTATGACTCAGCATCGACTCTATGGCAATGAGTTTAAAGTTTCCAGCCTGCCACCTGATCTACAGATTTTTGACTTGCCAGCCCCCACAATCACTTGAGCCAATACTTTTAATATCTATCAATCTGTGGTGCTGGTTGGGGGAAGACACAGGAAGTCCCTCACACTCTAAGACTAGTAGGGGGCTTCCATCTGTACTTCTCTGGACTCCTGCAAATATTCCCCACCCCACTGCCTGGAGTCAGATCTGACTCATAGTGACCCCTCCTTGGGTTTCCGTGGCAGTATCTACAGAAGTAGATTGCCCAACCTTCTTTCTGAGGAGTGGCTAGTGGATTTGAACCACTGGCCTTCTAGTTAGCAGTCAAATGCCTTAGGCACTACGCCACCAGTAGCTCTAATATTACTGCAGAGTCCCTGGGTGGCACAAATGGTGTCAACTACTAACCAAAAGATTGGTGGTTCAAATTCATCCACAGATACCTGGGAAGAAAGGTCTGGCAATCTGCTTCCAAAAGATCATAGCCTTGGAAATCCTATGGAGCACAGTTCTACTCTGCAACACAAGGGGTCACTATAAGTCAGAATAAAATCCCCAGAAATAGATTTGGGTTTTTTGATTTAATATCAGTACACAAACTGAACTATTACAACACAACAGGTCTTGAAGAACATTTAGTTCTGCTATTGTAAACCTGTTTTTAACTGTATGTTTAGGGTCATTGCCATGTATGTGCATGTACCTATGTACCATGTATGTACAGTGCTAGTTGTTGAACTAGACAATTTGTTGCTTAGTAGGAAAACCTGTACCAGTGTGGAAAACACTGTTATTATTTGTTCGTCTCTTCCTTTGCAAATGTAATATCCATTAGTGCTAATGGAAAATGCAGACGAGACATTTATGCAACAAGGGGAGACATCACACACTGCCATCGAAATGATTCATAGTGACCCTATAGGACAGAATAGAACTGCCCTTTAGGGTTTGTAAGTCTGTAAATCTTTATGGAAACAGACTGCTACATCTTTCTCCTGCTGAGCAGCTGGTGGGTTTGAACCACCAACCTTTCTTTCAGCCAGCAGCTGAGCACTTTTCAAATTATTTATTTATTTATATTGTGATTTGGGTGCAAGTTTACAGAGAAAATTCATTTTCCATACAGCAGTTTAAATACATTTTGTTTCATGACATTGACTGCAATCCCCATAACGTAGCAGCTCTCTTCCCACTTCCTCCATGTAGTTACCTCTTCCATGTGCCCTTCTTTCTCCTGCGTTCCTGCCTCCTGAGCCATCTCCCTGTGCAAATATTGCCCTTCTGTTCTTCCATGATTGATCATTCTAAAGAGTGTATCTACCTGATGTACATGTTCACCCTATACGCTTATTGTTTAGCTGGAAGCCACAGGAGTGAGTTCAATTCCAGGCCTGAAGGTTGACTAGGGGCTATAGTCTTGGGGGATTCACCCAGCTCTGTAAGACAAGTGGGAGCTCTGGTGGCATACTGCCTAAGGCATTTAACTGCTATCCAGAAGACTGGTGGTTCAAACCCACCAGCCATTCCTTGGAAGGAAGGTTGGGCAATCTACTTCCATAGTGATACCGCCTGGGAAACCCAAGAAGGGGTTGCTATGAGTCTGGTCTGACTCCACGGCAGCGGGTTTGGTTTTGGTTTGGTATAAGACAAGTAAGCTGGGTCTTTTTAATGATTTTGAGTTTTGTTCCACATTTTTCTCCCACTCTATAGAGGATCGCCTGCACTGATCCCTTTCTGAGTGAGACAATGGTAGCCAGCCACCATCTAGTTCTTCTGGTCTCAGGGTCATATAGACTGAGGTTCTCATGGTCCACTAGTCCCTTGGGCTAATTGTTTCCATGTGTCTTTTTTTTTTTTTTTCATTCTTTGCTCTGAAGGAGGAGAGCTCAACTGCTGCATCTAGATGGCCACTTGCCAAGCAGCTGAGCACTTTAACCACTGTGTTACCAGAGCTCCTTAAAGGGAGACAAGAGCCCTAAAATTACCAATTCCAGTGGGTAGATGCTCAACAGGCAATTCAGTAAGTGCACTTGGGATACACAAATGGAGGCTCACCCCATCTTCTTTTTTAAACAACTTCTTCAGCACTCACTTGCCAGAGATATCCTCCTACAAAGTAAATATAATCATGTCCTTTCACTTCAGGTGTTTCTCACTGCCCCCAATATGAAGTGCGAGCTCTTTTCCTTGGCTTTCCCATTCCCACCCCAAGTACCTTCATCTCCCCAACAAGCCAGTCTGGCATGCTAGCTCTTAATCCTTTGCATAAGATTCTCCCTCAACCTAAAATACAACTCTCAACGCTGCCCTTCTCCGTCTCTCAGATCTCAGCCCACAACCTAGAACCCCACCACCACCACTGTGCTCTTCACTGTGTTGTCACTTATTTAACAAATAATTACTGAGCATTTACTGCTTGCCAGGCTATGCACTGGGAGCTCTGGTAGCATAGTGGCTAAGACACTTGCCTCCTAACCAGATTGCTGGCGGTGAGTCGGGTTTGACTCGACGGCACATAACAACAACAACAACAACAGGCTATGCGCTAAATGCGGAAGTAACGAATGGGGAGCAAAAACAAAGACCATTCTGGCCCACACAGGGCTTACATGTGAGGGGTTATTACAGAGGGATCTAAGGTATGGCAGGTGCCCTGAGTGCCTCTTCAAGGGGGGCACCACTGAGCAATTTCTATTAACCATCACAGTTTCCATTATTAGGTTTAAGAGATCATTTAGCAAATTAAAACTAGTACTTTCATATTTGAAAGCCTCCATAGGTGACGGCAGACTGTGTGATCTTACTCTACTTAGTGTATAAAGAGAGGAAATGGAAAACAATGATTTTGAGCACAACATAGACCAACTTCACTGAAAGCAAGCCAGTTGTAGTTGTAATTTTCATGTGTGTTAAGTAAAAGATTAAGAAGCTTGACTTGTATTTTTGAGCTGATATTATGGTAAAATTATTTAAAAGACAGGCATCAGATATTTGGCAGCAACACAGTTTCATTCCTTGCCATAGGCGCTATTTTCCGTAGAAATACCTCCGAATTATTGTTCACTAGCACAAGGCGGAGTATGAAAGCCGCCTCTGCTTTCCAAAGGATTCGAATCCAAAGACCTACGGAGATACCACTTGATTTCGCCTCTGTGGCACTCTATCTGCAACAGGAGGTAGAAAAGGAGCTTACTCTAGCAAGACATCTGGCGGTGTTTGTGCAGTCCACCCTGCGCATGTTTACTTTGTGGTCCGGAATCCCACCAGGCCGCACATCCCTCCGACTGAGGGGGAACGTCCGCGAACTCCCGACGCCCCCCCTCGCCCCAATAATCTTAGTGGTACATCCCGCGCGATGGGTGTGGACACACCACGGAAGCGAGACAACAGGGTGGGACTTGTTGTCCCGGGTAACGGAAGTTCGGCGAAGTTCTGTTGAGCGGGCTGTTTGGAAGTTGTGGCGGTAGTGAGGTTGAAGTGGCGGTGCAGAGGGCATTGGTGCGTTGTCCGGGCGGGGGACTGGGCCCCGGGAAGTAGCAGGTCTGTGAAAACAAGAGGGCTTCCCCTTCGGACCTGGCGTCCTGGTGTTTTCTGTAGGCTGGAAAGGTAGATGTTCCCCGCTTTCTGCGACCGCGCGCGTCTTGGCCTTCAGGTCCCTCCTCCCGTGGCGTGCTGCAGACTCAGCATGTCCTATTCACTTTCCCGCTTTCATTAAAGTTCAGTTCCTAAGTCGGAAAAGTTTCTCTGAACCCCGTTTTGCCTTTGTAGCTCAGCGGTAGTCCATATCATAGGCTGCCTCGTTTTATAATTTCTGAATTATGTTGCCTTCTTGCTCTCCAAGGAGCAAGATGAAACTGGAGAGATGGCACGGGGCAGCCCGTGCAGGATGTTTCTTACCCTTACTTCAAGATTTTGAATTGGTAGGAGAGCAATGGAAAGGCATTGAAGAGTTTAAAGATGAAAATGGGAGCGGATGGAGGGCAAATCGCACAATCTGGTTTGTGTTTCAAAAAGATTTGTAGTTGCTGTCTAGAGGGAGACCAGTTAGGAAGCTCTTGCAATAGTTCAGGTGAGAGATGATGGTGAAGAAGTATACAGATTGAGAAGTATTTTAGAGGGTAGCATTGACAGTCCCTTGGAGTAGTGGATATGGAGGATGAAGACTAAATTAAGAATGCTGCTTGGGTTTTTGACTTGAGCATCTGGGTGGATGATGGTACCAGTTATGAAGATGGGAAACATAGGAGAAAGTGGAGGAGCAGGAGCAGGTTTCTTTCTACCAGTTTGCAATTTCCCCCCCCACAACTCCCATAGGAGCTCTGGTGGTGTAGTGCCTAAAGCACTTGACTGCTAGCTAACCAGAAGGCTGGTGGTTCAAACCCACCTGCCACTCCTCGGAAGGAAGGTTGGGTAGTCTAAATCCTATCTGCCTAATATGCTTCCACTATTTTGTTCCCCAGGCACCACCCTACCACAGGCCTTTCACTGCTTCTAAAATAGATCTCTGATTTGTCTATAGCCTCTGCTCCTTAGCCCTTCCTGCTGTAATCTGCACAATGATGACAGATTGACTTTCCACAAACACTGTTTCAGTCTTGTCAGTATCTCTTTTGCTCAAAATCTTAATTCCTTAGCATGGTGTTTAAGATCTTCACAGTTTACCCCCAGCCCATCTTTCTAGTTTTCCTGCTTGCTTCTCCCTTACTTGAATTCCCTACCTCAACCAGTCTACTCATTTTTAAGTTTCTTTTAAAATAAACCATGTTTTAGAGCTGCGTGAGGTTTAAAGAAAACTTGTGCAGAAAGTACAGAGTTCCCCATGTCTCCCTCCCCGGCATGTTGTTTCTCCTATTAACATTGGTGTATTTGTTACAACCAATAAGTCAACATTGGCAGATTATTGACGAAAGTCCTCCATAGTTTATGTTAGAGTTCTTTCTTTGTGCTGTACAGTCCTGTAGGTTTTAACAATTGCTTACTATCTTATGTTCACCATTAGTGTATCATACAGAATAGTTTGCCCTAAAAAATGCTCTGTCCACCTACTCATCCTTCCTTGTTCCCCTGGTGTTCCCCTGACCACTAATCTTTTCACTCTCTGTGGTTTTGTCTTTTTCAGAATGTCATATCATTGGAATCATACAGTATGTAGCTTTTTTACACTGGCTTTTACTTTGTTGTTAGTTGCTGTCCAGTCATTGCGAGTCGTGGTGGTGACCCCATGTGTGTAGCGTAGAACTGCTCCATAGAGTTTTCAAGTCTATGACCTTTCTGAAGCAAATAGCCAGGCCTGGGTGGGTTTGAACCACCAACTTTTCAGCTGGTAGTCAAGCTCTTAACTGTTTGTGCCACTCAGGGACTCCTTTCACTTAGCAGTATGCATTTAAGGTTCCTCCCTTTCTTTTCATGGCTTAATACTCAATTCTTTTTGTTGATGAATAATATTCCACTATATAGATATACCACAGTTTACTCCACTATATGGATATACCATAGTTTGTTTATTCCCAAAGTAAATTTTTCAAATTCTCTTATGATTGTCTTTATTATTTCACAGTAATATATATATACTATCTGGTTGTCTTGACTGTCTAAATTTAACATCTAAAGTTTCAGTTCAAGCTTTCCTCTACTGAGAAGCCTTTCTTGACATTTGAACATATAATTATTTCTTTAGTCTTAGGACTTCTCACTTTTTTTTTTTAACTTTGTGATTTGGGCAAAATTTTACAAAGCAGATTTGTTGTGCGTTCAACAGTTCATACAATTTTATTTTTGTTTGTTTTGTGACACTGATTACATTCCCAGTGGGGTAATAGCTCTTCTCTCATTTGTTCCCTTGTTTATTTACCCTTTCCCTGTGTCCTTTTTCTTTTTTTACTTTTTAATGTTTGTTGTGATCTGAGTGAAAGTTCTCTGAACAAATTCATTTTCTATATAGCAGTTCATGCACATTTTGTTTCATGACATTGACTGCAATTCCCCACAGTGTAACAGCTCTTTTCCCACTTCTTCCTGTAGTTACCTCACCCTTTGTCCTTCTTGTTTGATATGAGATTTCTAGCTTTCTCCCTGTACAAATGCTGCCCTTCTTATCTCCCATGGTTGATTGTTCTATGTAGTGCATCTCTGTGGTATAGGTGTTCAGCTTGTAGGCCTGTCTGTTGTTTGGCTGGGAGTTAGGCATGAAAGTGAAATCAGTTCCAGATCTTAAGGCTAATTTGGGGCCGTAGTCTTGGGGAGTCTGTCTGACCATAAACCTGGTCTTTTTTGTGTTTTTAATTTTGTTCCACATTTTTTCTCCCACTCTATGCAGGATCTCCTATTTTGATCCTTTTTCTGAGTGGTTGGCATTGGTAGCCGGGCACCATCTAGTTCTTCTAGTTTCAGAGTCATATAGGCTGAGGTTCTCATTGTCCATTAGTCCTTTGGACTAACTGTTCCATGCATCTTTGATTTTCTTTACTCTTCTTTGCTCCAGATGAGGAGAGATCAATAATCAATAACTGCATCTTAGGTGGCCACTCACAAGCTTTTAAGACCCCAGTCGCTACTCACCAAGGGAAGATGTGGAACAATATTTTTGTGTACTGTGTTGTGTCAGTTCAGCTTGATCTCCCAAACCCATGATCCTCAGCCCTCAGGCCCAGTGACTTACTCCCTCAAGGTGCTTAGTTGTGGCTAAGAAGTTATCCTACCTTTGCCCCCTGTTAGCTTTGTACTGAACATGGACATTTTTATATCACATATAAATACATATGTAGGGATATCATCTGCCCAACTTAATGGATGGTTGTGAGTATATTCCCGTTCTCCTGTCCATACTTGATCTTGCTTGTCTAGCTATGTATTCACCCATAGATTAGTGTTTGCTGTTAATGATAATACAGTGTTGTGTATGCAAGAATATTTACTTTTACTGTCTGTACCTCTTGTGTACCTCTCCATGTCTTCCTTATCTTTGGTGATGTTGTGCAAGTCACATGCTTTTGTTATATTGCTTTTCCCTTCACCCATATCAACACTTTTTTCTTCATAATCCATCTATTTTGAACTTCTCACCGTTTTTATCCCATTTAATTGGCACTTGGCATTTGCTGTTATTTATCAAATATTACTTTTATTATATGATTCTGATAAAGGATATATTGTATATATGTTTATAATAATTACTGCTTTATATATTTGACCTGCTGTTACATGGCTGCCTTATTCTAGTCATTGTGTTGGGTTTGTTGTTGTTAGGCGCCATCCAGTTGGCCCTGATTCATAGCGACCCTATGTACAACAGAACAAAACACTACCTGGTCATATGCCATCCTCACAATCCTTGCTATACCTAACCCCATCATTGCAGTCCCTGTGTCAATCCATCTTATTGAGTGTCTTCCCTTTTTTCACTGACCCTCTACTTTACCAAGTATGATATCTTTCTCCCGGAAATAGTCCCTTCTGACAACATGATCAAAGTAAGTGAGACAAAGTGTGACCATTCTCTCTTCTAAGGAGCATTCCAGCTGCACTTCTTCCAGGACAGATTTGTTAGAATTTGAATGAGTTGTGTTGGATAAATGATAAATCAAATATGATAAAAATGTGGACAAAAATTAGGAAATCACTTGATTAGAATACAGGTTCATAGTAAGGTGAGCAACCAGGGAATTCTTAAGATTGTTTTGGTTAGGATAAAAATCACTTACTCATACTTAGTAAGTATGAGTTAGTGATACAAAGTCATAGTTAGTAGTCCTTAACCTGTTGAGCATCTACTGTTACCTTGTCTATAACCTGTTGCTTTTGAGTCCATTCTGTTGAGTAGAACTGCCCCATAGGGTTTCCAAGGCTGTAAATCTTTATGGAAACAGATGGTCATAGTGGAGCAACTGGTAGGTTCAAACTGCTGACCTTTTACTTAGCAGCCAAGCAGTTAAAGCACTGCACCACCACAGCTCAACCTCATCTATATATGTTGTTGTTGTTGTTAAGTGCCGTTATACATAGTGGGTGTGAAATAAATATGCAGTGAACAGATAGGGGAGGGGAAAAAAACAAACTTGTTGACTTCAGGAAGTTTCATCCAGCACTGACATTTTTCCCTTACAGTTCCCTGAAATGAGCAATGATGGATCAGAAAATTTTATCTCTAGCAGCAGATAAAACAGCAGAAGAACTGCAGGAATTTCTTCAAAACTTGAAAGAAGATAATGTGAGTATTAAGAAGCATGTTTTGCTACAAGCAATGTCAAACATTGTTGCATATCTAGTTATCTACTTGACATCTCTTTGGATTTCTAGAGCAGTGGTTCTTGGTCCCATGCCAAGTCTACTGAATTAGAAATGAGGGGTAAAACCCAACAGTCTGTTTAACAGGTCCTCTGCGTGATTTGGATGTTGCTTAATTCCCAGGTTTATCCCATGGTAATAGATGGTGCTGCCATCCACACAGTTAAATTGCTTAAGCCAGAAATTTCAGAGTCCATGATTTCTTTTTTTCCTTTGTCACCACCTCCCTTCTCTTCCAAACCATTGGAAGTCCTGTTGATTCTACCTCTCAAATATATCTTGAATCTTCCTACTTTTCTTCATCTCTCCTGCTATCACTTTGGTCTAGGCTACCATCATCTCTTACTTGAACACTGAGTCAGTCTCCTAACTGGTGTCGCTGTTTTGCTTTTAAGCTCCCCTACAATCCTTCTCTACAAAGGAGCAAGAATGATCTTTTTTTTTTCCAAATGATATTTTACTGTGTTTTCACTCAAGGTTTGCACAGTAGGTTAGGTTCCCATTCAGCAATTTCTACAAAATTGTTCAGTGACATTGGTTACAGTCTTCACGATCCATGAACATTCTCATTATTTCTGCTCTGATTGTTCTGTTTACATTAATCTAGTTTCCCTGCTCCCTTACCTTCTCATCTTTGTTTTAAATTAATTGTTGACTGGTCTTATATAGATGATTTTTTTAAAGGAGCACACTACAGTTGGCCCTCCATATCCACAGGTTCCACATCTGTGGGTTCAACAAATCCTGAATTGAAAATATTCAGAGAAAAAAAAGCTTCCTAAAATAAGTGGTCAGAGCAGTCTCTCAAAGGTTAAGAGGGAGTGTAAAGTGCTATTTATATAGCATTTACATTGTATTGGGTATTACAAATAACACAGATAATTTAAAGTATACAGGAGGATTGCATAGGTTATATGTAAATACTATGACTTTTTATATATGAGACTTGAGCATCCATGGCTTTTGGTATTTGGGGAGAATCCTGGAACTAATCCCCTGCAGACACTGAGGGATAATTGTACTCATGGGATATTCTTTATTTTGTGAGCTAATGTGTTATTTAACTAAATGGTGACTTCAGGGGTTAGTTTTAGTTCAAGGTGTAAATAGTCTCGGGGAATCCTCCAATTTCAGCTGCTCTAGTAAGTCTGTATTTTAAGAATTTGAGGTTCTTTTCTACATTTTTCTCCCCTTCTATTGGGATCCATCCATTTTGGCATTGATCAGAACAATCAGTATGGTATCAGGGTACCATCTAGTTCTTCTGGTCTCAGAGTAGATGATGCTTTGGTTCGTTTAGACTGTTAGTCCTGTGGACTAGTTTCTTTGAGTCTTTGGTTCCTTCCTTTCTCTTTTGTTCTGGATGAGTAGAGACCGATAGTTGTATCTTAGATCTTAGTTGTATCTTACAAGCTTTTAAGACCCCAGACACTGTTCACCAGTAAGAATGACTTTTCAAAAACACATATTCTAGTACATAATTCCTCCTTTTTTCTCTTTAGTAACTTCCGTTGCACTTAGGGAGCTCTGGTAGCACAGTACCTAAGGTCTCTGACTACTAACCAGAAGGTTGGTGGTTCAAACCCACCAGCCAGTCCATGGAAGCAAGACTGGGCAATCTACTTCCGTAAAGATTTACTACCGCAGAAACCCA
Organism: Orycteropus afer afer; assembly: GCF_000298275.1. NCBI lineage: Eukaryota > Metazoa > Chordata > Mammalia > Tubulidentata > Orycteropodidae > Orycteropus > Orycteropus afer. Next base: position 769,154 of record NW_006921737.1, on the reverse strand, counting down.
ATGAGGGTCGCTGTGAGTCGGAATCGACTCGATGGCAGTGGGTTTATTGCACTTAGACTACATTCCAAACTTCCTATCATGGCCTATAAAAACCAAACCAAAACCAAACTCACTGCTGTCAAGTCAGTTCCAACTCATAGTGACCCCTCCTTGGGTTTCTGAGGTGGTAGCACTACGGAAATAGATTTCCCAATCTTCCTTCCAAGGAGTGGCTGGTGGATTTGAACCACCAGCCTTCTGGTTAGTAGTGAAATGCCTTAGGCACTATGCTTCCAGAGCTCCTTCATGGCCTGTAAGACTCTTTAAAATCTGGTCCTTGCCCATCTCTCCAAAGTCATCTTGTGCTACTCTTTCCCTTATAACTGCCTAGTTACAACTGTTGATCTTTTTTTTCAGGCCCTTAAGCATGGCAATCTTATTGCCCTCTCATGACCTTTGTTAATAGCTCTCTTTGGAATGCCCTTCCCTTCTTTCTTTTATATAACTAGTTCTTTCTCATTCTTCTGGTCTCAGATTGAAGGTCACCTACCAAGGGCTTTGAACTGGTTCGATCCGTTCAACCCCCTGCTTAGAATTTGCATTTCTATCCCAGATATTCTGAATCATAATGTACATTTTCACAAGAGCCCCAGATGATTCTTATGTATCCCTAGGGACCTTGTTAAATGTAGATTCTGATTCTTTGTGCCTGGAATAGAAATACCATTTCAGCTGGGGGTTAAACCAGAATGAAACAGTTTGAAGAAACCTTAATTAAAGTTGTTTCTCTTTCCTCAATTATTGTCTATCTCAGTCTCTTATTTGTTTCCTTTACAAATGCTTCTTTTCTGATTTTTTTTGTTCTGTGTGATAGGGGAAAAGAGACCCCAGATTCAAATAGGCTCATTAGAGACACTTTTATTAAGCCTTAGACAGGACAAAGACAATCACCCAGGATGAGGGAGACCCTCAGCATGTACACAGTACAGAAAGCTGGATGGAGTCTGCTGAGTCATGGCCATGGAGCTAATTATCTATGATTAAAAACAAAAGGAATCATCACAAAATCATGATTGGTGGCAGATCGATTCATCATTGTCGTAGGTGGGACTACAGAAACAGGGAAAGGATCATGGTTGGGATACTACATGATTGAAGATTAAAAAGGGTTACAGGATTGATTCCGGGGCTTAAGCCAGGTGGTGGTCCAGATATGACTCATGACTATGAGTCATAGCCACAAGGTGGGTACAAGATAATACCAGGACCCCAACCTTAATTTAAATTAATAAGGATGTGCCCAGGCAAGTTCCCTAGTTTTTCAATAAGCATAATCTGCTTTCAGTCACGCTCTTCCTGAGGGCAAACTGCCCCTCAGGTTGGTCCTGGAACTTTTCTGTGCATAGGCACAGTGTTGGTTTAAGGATCAGAAAGAATTTAATTGACCTCTGAATTTATGTCAAGACTCAAAATGGAGTTAGGGCTCCCACTGTAGACCACAGCCTTCCACAAAGCAAATGCTTTAGAATTTAAGCTCTAAGAATACCTGTTACTTGTTCCTTTCCTGCCCTGTTATAGACACTCTGAGTTAAATTGCCATGTCCAATTTGTTCATCCTTGTATTGTTGGACTCAGGTCTTGAAAGGAGTGTTGGCGCGAGGAAGCTACCACTGACATGATAATGCAAAAGCAAAAGGAAAGTTTATTGGCTAGCTCGAGCTAGGGTCTCCGCTTACACCGACGCAGCGGTTTGGGCAAAAGACCCTGTGCTCTCCTACAATTACATTTTTATAGGAAAAATACAGGGTGGAGTAACACCAAAGCAAAGAGGTACAAATGATTAGTTGTTGCTAGGGGGTAGAAAAGGAGGGAGGGGAGGGGGTTTGAGGTAAAGCCCTGAGGTGTGGGGGATGTGCTGGAGTCCCCGGCACTATTGACTCCTGGTTAAAGAATTACCTGGAGGGCGTTAGGACTCAGGCCTCACATTCCCCCCTTTTTCTTGTTACTCATGTGAGGAATCTTCATCCTGTGTTACAGGAGATAGGGACTGATATTGTTGTCTCAGGACCATGAGTTGTACAGTATTAACTCGATCTTTCACAAATGATATAAGCTTATTTATAATGCAGGGGCCAAAAGTTAATATAATTATAAGGATTATGAAGGGTCCTAAGAGAGTAGATATCAAAGTAGTCAACCACGGGGAGTTATTAAACCAAGATTCAAACAATCCTTCCTGAGTTTCACGCTCCCTTTTCCTTAGGGCAAGTCCTTCTCGTACCCTGGCCATAGATTCCCGAACTACTCCCATATGATCGGCATAAAAACAACACTCTTCCCCTAGAGATGCACACAAACCCCCTTGTTGGAGAAACAAAAGATCTAAACCCCGCCGGTTCTACAACGTTACTTCTGATAGCGAGGTTA
>NW_006921737.1:761629-763064 GCF_000298275.1 Orycteropus afer afer | reverse complement strand
AAGTTTATTTCAGTATATGAGGCACAACGTTCTTGAGCGTTGGGGGGTTTCCCCACACATAAGCCCTTTCCTGTTATACGTTGTATAGTAACTCCTACCTTACGGTCTTTCCAGGAGCAATTCTTTGGGCTCAGGTCATGAGAATAGCTGAAAGAGGTATTAATGCCTATTGCTTCATAAAATGGAGGGTTTACATCGTAACAGAGCCAACAGGCTTGAGTCAGGCTAGGACTAGTACAGTTAAGTGATTGCTAGGCTGCTAGCATTAAATTCCAAAGAGGGTCTATGTCCTGAGGATTGGCTTGGACCCTCGGAGTTGTATGGGGGACACTTAACTGTAATATCAGGGATTACAGTGCTCGATTCTTTCAACGGCTTTCTTGTAGGGGGTAGGGCTCCTTTTCCCGGGGGGTTTAACACTTCATTTGGACCTACCAACCCGGCATCTACGGGCTCTACTTCCTGTAAAATGGTTATCACCCCAGATGGGTTAGGGTATGAATAAACCTGAATGCCCCAACTGAGCCCTGACTTCCACTTGGTTAATTCCTTTTTTCCTTGTTCAGTGAACGAGACTTTTACCCAGTCACATTCCTTACATTTTCCTAACGTAGAGGTATGTCTGGGCTTGGAAAAGGAGAATGTTACATAGTCCTGAGCTTCTACATGCTACTTCCATTCCCCATCATTAGAAGTCACACAACTCCAACTTTTGCTGTAATACCAAAGGGCCCCCCCGCATTGCCGAACATTTTTTTTGTACTCAGGGCATGCAAAAAAACCCATTTTATGGATAAAACCTTTGTCCCAGGAACAGTTAGTAAGTGTTGTGAGCGAGAAAAACAAATCAGGTCACCATACGTTAAGGGGGGTGGTATGGGTGGTAGAGTTTAAGGTTTCCTGGGTTAGCCCGTTGCAAATTCGCTAAGTAACCTTGGAAGGTTGATGAACAGTTGTGCCGGTCACAAGGCGGTAGAGGCTTAAAGCGAAGATAAAGGTCTTAGTTCCCATCGTGTTGAGTTAATCTGATTTTCATCGAGTTCTCAGGATCTGAATGTGCCCTCCAGTGCGTTCGTGCTGATTGCTGTTCCGCCGAGTTGGCTTTCCTGACGTGAGAGTGATGTATCCAGGCGCTGATGCCGTTTACCTTTAGGGCGGTAGGGATTACAAGAACAACAACATAAGGTCCCTTCCATCTAGATTCCAGTGTTTTTTGCTGGTGCCTCTTTACCCACACCCAGTCTCCCGGTTCAATTCCATGATCAATTCCCTGTTCACTAAGAGGACCTTCATATATGGCTCAGAGTTTGGGCCATAATTCCTTCTGAATTATTTGAAGAGTTTTCATCCCCAAGATTAAATCTTTTGACAACTCATTGGGACATTTTTCCAGGTTGGAAATAATAGGGGGTGGCGTCCCATACATTATTTCAAA
>NW_006921737.1:758852-760889 GCF_000298275.1 Orycteropus afer afer | reverse complement strand
TCTGTGGTGATTTTTCAGCCCACTGTATGTCTTGTTCAGAGTAGTTGGGAGTAGGGGGCAGGGGTTCCAGTTGCGGGCAAGGTAAGTCAGTTACTAAAGTTCGTACCGCTTGGAGGGCAGCTCTCTTAGCCGCCTGGTCCACTGCTCGGTTGCCCCTTGCTTCAGGGGAGTGTCCCTTCTGATGTCCCAGGATGTGAACCACCGCTACCATTCGCGGCCGGGTCACAGCTGACAGTAAGCGGAGGATTTCTGTCTGGTTCTTTATTTCTCTTCCTTTTGTGGTTCTGAACCCACGCTCCCGGTAGATGGCTCCATGTATATGAAGAGCCGCATACGCGTAGTGGCTGTCAGTATACATCGTTAGCTTCTTCCCCTCTGCCCTTTCCAATGCTTCTGCCAGGGTGATAAGTTCAGCTTTCTGAGTGGAAGTTCCTGGCGGTAAAGCGTCGGCCCAAATAATTTCTTCCTGGTTGTCCACCACCGTGGCCCCCACATACCTTAGTCCATCCTGTACAAAACTGCTTCCATCCATGAACCAGATGAGGTCACTGTTCTCCAACGGGCAGTCTTGCAAGTCCTTTCTGACTGTATTTACCTCTGCGAGTATTTCTGAGCAGTTGTGCAGAGGTTTATCTAGGTCGGGGTTAGGTAGCAGGGTGGCGGGGTTTAAAACCATTGGGGCTAAGAATTGTGCCCTTGGAGTGTCAAGTAATAGGCTCTGATAGTGAGTTAATCTGGCGTTGGTTATCCATTTCCCCGGAGGCTGTTTGAGCACTCCTTCGATGGCATGGGGAGTGGTTACTTTCAAAGTCTATCCATGGGTTAACTTATCTGCATCTTTAACTAGCAGAGCGGTGGCAGCAATAATTCTCAAGCAGGGGGGCCATCCTGCTGCTACTAGATCCAGTTTCTTTGAGAGGTATGCTACTGGCCTCTTCCATGGCCCCTGTTGTTGTATTAGGACCCCCTTGGCTATTCCTTTTTGCTCATCGACAAACAGATGAAATGGTTTAGTGGGGTCAGGCAATGTCAATGCTGGGGCCTCAAGGACTGCTTCCTTAAGTTCTTTAAAAGCTGAGTCCCTCTCTGGAGTCCAGTTCCACTTCGACCCTTCTCTACTGAGCTCATAGAGTGACTTCGCTTTTGTGGCGAAGTCTAGAATCCACAGACGGCAATAACCTACTGTTCCTAAAAATTCTCTTATCTGCCTTGGGCTTGTGGGTCGGGGAATCTGTAGGATAATCTGTTTCATGGCTTCAGTGAGCCACCTCTGCCCAGCTCTCAACTCATACCCCAAGTATGTGACTTCTGGCTTAGCTATCTGAGCTTTCTTGGCACTAGCTCAATATCCCAGCTCTCCCAGAGTGGTGAGCAGTTTCCTGGTTGCTTCAAGGCACCCTGCCCGGTCAGGGGCTGCTATTAACAAGTCATCCACATATTGTAGTAAAGTTACTTGCGGGTTTTGACCCCAGTACTCACGTAAGTCGTCACTCAAGGCCTCATTGAACAAAGTGGGCGAGTTCTTAAATCCTTAGACTAATCTGGTCCAGGTCAGCTGGCTGAGGACTATCCGTTTTGTCAGACCATTTGAAGGCAAAAATGTCTTGGCTCTGCGGGGATAGGGGCAGGCTAAAGAAAGCATCCTTCAAGTCCAAGGTAGTATATCACACATGATCTGGAGGAAGATTGCTGAGCAGCGTGTAGGGGTTAGGGACTGTGGGATACATGTCTTCAACCTGGCGATTTACCTCTCTCAGATCCTGTACTGGTAGGTATTGTCCCCCTGGTTTCTTTACTGGTAGGAGAGGTGTAGTCCATGCAGACCGGCACCTCTTTAGTACCCCTTCCCGTAACAGCTGCTGGATATGGGGTTGTATGCCTTCCCAGGCTTCCCTGGGCATGGGATACTGTCAGACTCTTACTGGGATGGCAGAGGGTTTTAAGTCCACAATGATGGGCGGTCAGTGTTTCGCCAGTCCAATTCCTCCAGTCTCTGCCCAGGCTTGGGGAAACTCCTCCAGCCACGGAGCCATATCC
>NW_006921737.1:748194-758003 GCF_000298275.1 Orycteropus afer afer | reverse complement strand
GCTTGGTTTACAAAGGATAGGACCACTGCTGCTCTACTCTCATCGGCTTGCGGGTCCATAGGGGTATACAGTCTAAACGCTTCCATTAACCTCTCTAGATATGCTGCAGGGCTCTCTGTCGGCCCCTGCCTGACTGAGTTTACCTTGGCCAAATTAGTCGGCTTCCTTGCCGCCGCTCAGAGACCGGCCATTAGAATCTGGCGGTACTTTTGGAGACGCTCCCTACCTTCTGTTTGTTCAAAATCCCAATCAGGACGAGATAACGGGAACCCAGCATCAATACAATTCTGAAGCGCTGTTGGCTGTCCATTGTCCCCGGGTACATTTTTCCTGGCCTCGGTCAAGATTCTCTCTTTTTCTTCAGTGGTGAACAAAACCTGTAATAGCTGCTGACAATCATCCCAACTGGGGTTATGAGTAAACAATAGAGAATCTAACAAATTAATTAAGCTTTGGGGGTTTTCAGCAAAGGGGGCGTTCTGCGCCTTCCAGTTATACAGGTCCAATGTTGAAAACGACCAGTACTGCCAGGTTCTGCTTCCGTCCTCACGAGGTGGGCCTATTGCTCTGAGGGGCAGCGCCTGGACAGTGGACGAGGGGGCTTCAGCCTCCGGGGAGCCCCTCTGGCGTGGGCGGAGACCGGAGGCTGGGTCCATAATGGCAGGCGGCGCACTTGGAGCACTTGTTCCACTTCCTCCCGATACTTGTGGAGCCTGGAGAGGGTGGGAAGGTGGTGTAGGGGCATAGGGAGGTGGAGATAAGCCACTTTCTAGATCTATCAGATCGGGGTGAGTTTAGGAATCAGACAAAATGGGTGGAACGGCTTCTTGGGACTCAGGTCGTCTCGGTTTCTCCTTTTCGCTAGTCCCGAGTGAGGATGTTAACACCTTAACAGAGAGATTCGGAAGAAAAATTTTAGCCATGGGGGAGAGTTAGTCACCTTATCTTGCCACACTAAAATGTAAGGAAATTGGTCCGGGTGCCCTTGGGGGCCTGGCACTTGGACTTGGTCGAATACGGCTGCAATCACCTTTCCATCCAATGAGCCTTCTGGAGGCCGTCCTACCTTAAAAGAGGGCCATTCTGAAGAGCAAAAGGTTATTAGTTTATTTTTCTTAACTATCACAGACAAATTAGACCCTCTGGTTTTAAACTCTGATAAATGTTCAACCATCAGGGACAGAGGGGTAGTCTGTCCCTATCCCATTTCAACCTCTTTTGAGAAAACACAGAACAAGTAAAAGACAAGTGGGCACACAACAAAAGACACGAAAGCAGACAACACAAATATCCGACACCCAGAAGAGATCTCGTTCCAGTACCACAGATTGGAGGTGCCTCTGCCCCTCCCCTGAAGGGGGCTACTCTTACCAAAAAGCGCCCACAGCCTGCCTGTGAGTTGGGGAAGGTCTCCTCCGGCGCGTCTGCCGGTTTCCATCCTTTCCTGATGGACCGGTATCCTTACGCAAAGGACGTATCCTGGTCCTGCCGGCTCCTGAACTTTCCTCTATTGTAGGCAACTTCACTCGTTCCGAACTTTCCTTTCCCGGCCAACGCACCAAATGTTGGACTCAGGTCTTGAAAGGAGTGTTGGCGCGAGGAAGCTACCACTGACACGATAATGCAGAAGCAAAAGGAAAGTTTATTGGCTAGCTCGAGCTAGGGTCTCCGCTTACACCGACGCAGCAGTTTGGGCAAAAGACCCTGTGCTCTCCTACAATTACATTTTTATAGGAAAAAATACAGGGTGGAGTAACATCAAAGCAAGAGGTGCAAATGATTGGTTGTTGCTAGGGGGTAGAAAAGGAGGGGAGGGGGTTTGAGGTAAAGCCCTGAGGCGTGGGGGATGTGCTTGAGTCCCCGGCACTATTGACTCCTGGTTAAAGAATTACCTGGAAGGCATTAGGACTCTGGCCTCACAGTATCCCTCCCTTGGTGCCTAGGAAAAAGAACAGGCTCCAAAAATATTTGTTGAATGAATGTATATCCTCAAGAATATAGCACAGTGCCTAGTACTAATTAAGTATGTACTCAGTAAATGCTTATAGAATGAATGTATGAATAGATTTAAGTTCTGACAATCAGACATCATGTTAAGATCTACCTTGCTTTATCTAAATAAATAATGGCTGTTTATGATACTTGGAGTCTCTGAGTGATGCGACCCTGACGTGGAATGCTTTTTAAATTGGGAGTTTAGGGTCGTTGGGGTAGAAGAGATGGGCCTAGCTGTTACTAGAGACTTGAACAGCTTTTACTTTCTTTAATCGCAGCTGGTTAGTCTTCTTCGTAATCAAGCAGTGAAAGGAAAAGCTGCTGGAGCACTCCTGAGAGGCATCTTCAAAGGTAATAATAATGTTATTTCTGTCTTGCTGGGTCTACTGGTAGATTTGTTTACTATTGGCACATATTGCTATTTTTTTACTATTTGAAGTTTTATTGGGACGATTGGGGAGTTGTACAGAATGAACTAAAGTAGCAATCTCTTAAGGCATTTGTTTGTTTATGTGTTCATTTGGAGAGACTCTGTTGGATATAGAGTGAGGTTGGCTGTAATCTTCACGAAACCCAATCACCCGGCCTGCATCTTTCGCAGTACCGCTGGGTGGATTCAAACTGGCACCGTTTGGGTTACTAGCCAAGTGCAAGCTTCTTGAGTCACCCAGGAACATTTAACAACCATCTCTTATCTTGTGGACATAAATCATTTTGCTGAAGGGAGTTGAAGTGGCTATCAGATTGTACTGCTGGTTTGGGGCCTTGTAAAGGGTACACTTTTCATAAAATCCACTTTGGTCTACTTGTGCTTTTAAAATTGTGGAGAAGAGAATAGCAATGTTTATTACTTAAATCTGTGCTTAACAAGTGGCTTGTTGTTGTTGTTTTGCCATCGAGTCAGCCCCAACTCATAGCGACCCCTCCTTGGTTTTCCGAGGCAGTATCACTACAGAAGTAGGATTGCCCAACCTTCCTTCCGAGGAGTGGCTGGTGGGTTTGAAGCTATAAATTTTAATGAAATGGACTATCTTTGGCTCTTTATGGGAGCTCTGGTAGCGTAGTGCCTAAGGCATTTGACTGCTAACTAGAAGGCTGGCGGTTCAAACCCACCAGCCACTCCTTGGAAGATGATTGGGCAATCTACTTCTGTAGTGATACTGCCTCAGAAACCCAAGGAGGGGTCTCTGGATTGGATCCGACTCGACAGCAGTGGGGGAGGGGGAGCTCTTTGTATAGAGATTCTTAATACCCACCTGCTTGAATTTGATTCCAACTCAGCATCCCTATAGAACAGAGTAGCACTGCCCAGAGTGTTTCCAAGGCTGTAACTCTTTACAGAAGCAGACTACCTCATCTTCTGGTGGGTGTAGCTGGTGGGTTTGACCCACCAGTCTTTTGATTAGCAGCTGAATGCTTTTAACCACTGTACCACCAGAGCTCCTTTAGCTTGAATAAAATTGAAGGCAAAAATTAAAAGTGATTTTGGACTCTTAAAACTAAATCCACTGCCATCAAGTCAATTCTGACTCAGCAGAACAGAGTAGAACTGCCTTATCAGGTTTCCAAGGCTGTAAATCTTACGGGAGCAGATTGCCTCATCTTTCTACCACAGCATGGCTGGTTGATTCAAACCACTGACCTTTTGGTTAGCAGCTGAATGCTTTTAACCACTGCACCACCAGAGCTCCTTTTTGGACTCTTAACAGGTTATTTTAACTTGGTTCATTTTTCTTCTCCTAGGTAAATTGGGTCTCTGTTATAAGACTACAAAAACAAATCTTACTATTTATGAAAGAACATCCCAAATTCGTTGTGTTAGCTTTATGAAAATTTATTAAATGACTTTTGTGTGAAAATATCAGACAAAAGAAAATGAACAAAAATCAGAAGTGGCTGCCCATAGTACTAATTGAGGGAAGAGTAGTTTGTTTCTTGGACAAACAAATCTGGGGCAAATTATCATGGCTCCCATTTCTACCTGTTTTGAAAACAGAGATGTGCAAAACTTCCTTTAAAGTAGCACCATCAAGTACTTGTGGAAATTACCTCCTAATCATTTTAATTCCTATTGGTGTATATGACCAATAGTTAACTAATGATAACATTAAAAATTTTTTTAGATATAATTCATATCCCATAAAATTCCACCCTTTCAAAGTATATGATTGTTTTTTAATTGAAATAAAATTTACAGATGACTATAATATTAAAACTTTTTAAAAGTTTTATTGAGCTTTAATTGACATGCCATACAACACTCATTTAAAATGTACAAGGCAGTATCTTTTAGTACATTCACAGAGTTGTGCATTCATTACTACAGTACATTTTTCATTACCCCAAAAAGAAACCCTACATCACTTAACCATCACCCCCAAGTTCTTTACCCTCCCCAACCCAGATCAGGAAACCACTAATCTGCTTTTTAGGAGCTCTGGTAGCATAGTGCCTAAGGCACTTGACTGCTAACCAGACGGCTGGCGGTTCAAACCCACCAGCCACTCCTCGGAAGGAAGGTTGGGCAATCCTACTTCCGTAGTGATACTGCCTTGGAAACCCAAGGAGGGATTGCTATGAGTCGGGGCCGACTCGACAGCAAATAACAAAAACAACAACAAATCTGCTTTTTGGCTCTATAGATTTGCCTATTATGGACAATTTCATATGAGGGCAATCATAGGACATGGAATCAGCCATCCTTTATGACTGTCTTCTTTCACTTAACATAATGTTATCAGAGTTCATCCATGTATATCAATACTTCATTTTTTTATTGCTCAATAATGTTCTGTTTTATGAATATGCCATTTTATTTATCCATTCATGAGTTTATGGACATTTAAGTTATTTTCACTTTTTGGCTATTAAGAATAATGCTTCTAGAACGTGTGTGTGTGTTTTCTTTTTTTTTTTTTAAATAAGTTTTTATTAGACATATGTTTTTATTTCTCTTGAGTGCATACCTAAAAGTAGAATTGCTGAATCATATGGTGACTCTTTAACTGTTGAGGAGCTGCTAGATTGTTTTCCAAAGCAACTGTACCATTTTACATTCCCATCAATACCGTAGGAGGATTAGGGTTTTAATAGGGATTGCGTTGAATTTGTACATCAATTTGGGAATTATTGCTATCTTAATGCAATTTATCCAGTCCATGAACACAAGATGTCTTTCTGTTTATTGATATGTTTTTAATTTCTTTCAATTAACATAATATTTCTCCACATACTTATACTTGTTACTGGTCTCCCTGATTCTAGCTGTCCTAGTAGATATGAAGTGGTATCTTGTCGCAATTTATCTGAAAGCTAATGATGCTGAACATCATGTTGTGTGATTACTGTGTGTTTCTATAGCTTCTTCAGAGAAATATCGGTTCAGATCCTTTCCCCTTTTATCTTTTTACTATTCAGTTGTAATAGTTGTTCATATATTCTAGATGTAAGTCAGATTTAGACATGATTCGCAAATATTTTCTTTCATTTTGTGGGTTGACTTTTCTTTCTTTTTTTAGGGGGATGGTGTCCTTTGAAGCACAAAAGTTTCCAATTTTATGATGTCCAATTTATCTAATTTTTGGTTACTTGTGCTTTTCATGTTATATCTAAGAAACCTTTGCCTAATCAGAGGTCATGAAAATTTATATCTATGTTTTCTTTAAAGAGTTTTATAGCTTTTGCTTGTATATTTACGTCTTTGATCCATGTTTGAGTTAATTTTTGTATATGATATGAGAGAAAGGCTCAATTTAACTCTTTCGTCACTGAATTATCTTGACACCCTTTTTGAGAATCATTTGGCCATAGATATATGGGTTTATCTAGACTGTCAGCTCTATACCCTTGATGTGTGTGTATATATATATCTCCATCCTTATGCTAGTACCACACTGTCTCAGTTACTATAGCTTTGTAGTTAGTTTTGAAATCACAAAGTGTGAATTCACCAACTTTTTCTTTAAGATTGTTTAGTTTATTCTGGGTCCCTGGTATTTCCATGTGAATTTTAAGATTACGTCATCAGTTCCTGCAAAGAAGGCAACTGGGGTTTTAATAGCGATTGCATCGAATTTGTACATCAGTTTGGGAAGTATTGCTGTCTTAATGCAAGTTGTCCAGTCCATGAACATGAAATGTCTTTCTGTTTATTGATATGTTTTTAATTTCTTTTAATTAACAATGACAGTTTTTGGATTGTAAATCTTACACTTCTTTTGTTAAATTTATTCCTTCATATTTTATCCTTTTTGATGCTATTATAAATGGAATTGATTTTATTTTCAAATTGTTCATTGCTAGTGTATAAAAAAAATAGATTTCTGTATATTGGTTTTGTATCCACTATGCTGGATATTAGCTCTACTATTTTGTGTATCTATTTCTTAGGATTTTCCATATATGAGATTGTGTAATCTGTGAATAGACAATGTTTTCTTGTCTAATTGCTCTGACTAGGACTTTCAGTACAGTATTGAATGGCAGTGGTGAGAATGGGCATCTCTGTCTTGTTCTGATCTGAAGGGGGATGCTTTCAGTCTTTCTCCATTGAGTATGATGTTAGTTGTGGGTGTTTCATAAGTGCCTTTTATCATATTGAAGAATTTCTGTTCTAGTGCTAGTTTTTTTAGTGTTTTCATAATTAAAGGGTGTTGGATTTTGTCAAATGCCTTCTCTGCATCTATTGAGATGATCATGTGGTTCTTTTCTTTTGTTCCATTAATGTTGCATATTGTATTGATTGATTTTCTAATGTTGGACCAGCCTTGCATTCCTGGGATAAATCCCACTTGATCGTGATACATAATCCTTTTAGTATGCTGTTGGATTTAGTTTGCTAATATTTTGTTCAAAGTATTTGCATCTATATTCATAAGGGATATTGGTCTGTAGCTTTCTTTGCTTGTGGTGGCTTTTTCTGGCTTTGGTAGCAGAGTAATACTGGCTTTATAGTGTGAGTTAGCAAGTGTTCCCTCCTCTTCTATTTTTTTGAAAGAATTTAAGAAGGATTGGTGTCATTTCTGTAAATGTTTGATAGACTTCCCATGAATATATCTTGTCCAGGACTTTTTTGTTTTGATTATGGATTCAGGTTCTTCCCATGTTACATGTCTTTTGAGATTTTCTGTTTCTTCTTGAGTCAGTGTAGGTAGTTTATATGTTTTGAGGAATTTCTGTTCCATCAAAGTTAACAAATTTGTTGGCATACAATTGTTCATGATATTCCCTTGATCATTTATTATTTCTGTAGGGTCAGTTGTAATGTTCCCACTTCCCTATCTGATTTTATATATTTGCATCTTTTCTCTCTTTTTCTTTGTCAGTCTAGTTAAAAGTTTATCAATTTTATTGATCATTGCAAAAAACTAACTTCTGGTTTTGTTGATTCTTTTTCTTGTTTTTATTTATGCTTTTGTTTATTTCTGCTCTCCTTGTTATTTCCTTCCTTCTGATAGCTTAGGACTTAGTTTGCTCTTCCTTTTCTAGTTCCTCAAATTCTAAAGTTATTGATTTGAGATTTCCTTTCTTTAATGTAGGTGGTTTAGTGCTGTAAATTTCCATCTGAGCACTGCCTTTGCTGCATCTCATAAGTTTTGATGTCTTGTGCTTTCGTTTTCATTTGACTCTCAGTGTTTTCTAATTTCACTCTTGATTTCTTCTTTGAGACATTAGTTATGTAATAATGTGTTGTTTAATTTCCATGTGTTTGTATATTTTCCAGTTTTCCTTTTGTTAATTAATTGCTAGATTCATTCCATTATGGTAGAAGAAGGTAGTTTGTACCTTTTAATCTTTTAAAATTTTCTAGTTTAAATTTTATTTATTTATTTTTATTTTTCAAACCTCTGTGTGAATGTTGCCCCTCTGGTGCCCCGTGGTGGATTGCTCCAAGGGATGCATTTCCATAGAGTATGTGGGTGCCTCATCCTGGGTTGAGTGGTCTGCATGTATATCTTGCTTACTCCAGGCCCAGAATGTATCCCAGGACCATCGTATTGGGAGTCTCACCAGATTTCATCTGACCAGTAATTCTGGTCATTATTGTATTTCTGGATTTTGTTTCAAATTTTTCCTCCCACTCTATCCAGGATCTGCAGATTTGATCCTTTCCTGAGTGATTGGCATTAGTAGCCAATGCCAATTTACACTTTCTAGTTTAAATTTTTAAACTTCCAATTTTAAAAAATTTATTGAGACTTATTTTGTGACCTCAATGTGTCTTATCTAGGAATGATTCATATATTCTAGAGAAGAATATATATTTGTTGTCATTGGGTAGAGTATTCTAAATATATCTAAGAGGTATGTTGGTTTATAGTGTTCAAATCTTCTGTTTCTCTACTGGTCTTCTTTTATATATTTGGTATGTTGTCCATACCAAATGTATATAACACTTCCCTTCTCTCTTGTTGTTTCAGGATTCTCCTATTATCTTTGCTTTTCAGCAGTTTGATTATATGTGTCTTGTGTGGATCTCTTTGGGAGTTTGTTGAACTTCTTATATGTGTGGATTCATGTCCTTCATCAAATTTAAAAACTTTTCTGCCATTATTTCTTCAAATGTTCTTTCCTTCCCTGTCTCTGTTTTCTCCTTCTAGGATTCCCATGATGTATGTTAGTTTGCTTAGTGGTGTACCATATTCCATTAGGCTTTATTCAAACTTTCTTGATCCTTTTCTCTTTTTGCTATTCAGACTCAATTTCAAATGCCTTATCTTTTTTTTATTAGTGGCATAAAGCAACATCAATTTATTATCTACATTTCAATTGCTTTATCTTTTAATTCACTTATTTTTTCTTCTGCTAGCTCAAATCTGCTGTTGAACACTTCCAGAAATATTTATATTTAAATGATTTCATTTCTCAGCTTAAATATTTCTATTTGGTTTTGTTTTTATACGTCTGTCTCTTTATTGATATTCTCACTTTGCTTTTGTGTTGTTTTCCTGATTTCCATTCATTTTCCTTGTCCCTGTTTTCCTTCAGTTCTTTGAGGATTTTTAGTACTATTATTTAAAATATATTACTGGTGGCTCAGTAGTTAAGTGCTCAGCTTCAAACCAAAAGGTTAGCAATTTGAACTCATCTGCCTCTCCTCTGGAGAAAGATGTGGCAGTCTGCTTCCATAAACCCTTGCAGCCTTGGAAACCCTGTGGGGCAGTTCTGTTCTGTCTTACAGAGTTGCTATTAGTTGTAATCAACTCAGCGGCACTGGTTTTTAATATGTCCATCATTCAGACTTCGATAGAGATGATTTCTCTTCCCGTCTTGTTCTTTTGAATGAGCCATCATTTCCAGTTTCTTTGCATGCTTCATGATTTTTTTTCTCTTGAAGTGAGGATATTAGAATAGTATAATGTGTTAGTTCTTTTAATTGCCCTGTGTACTTTTTTTTTTTTTTTTTTTTTTAATTGTGATTTGGGTGAAGATTTAAGCAAATTTTTTTTTAAGAAAGCACTCAGTCCTGCAAAAAAAATCTCAAGCAGGTATAGCATTTAGTCTGTGCTCACTGGTCCCATCCTTGCCCTCTGAGAACTATGATTCAGGTCAGACAAAGGGTGGGAAGCAGATCAGAACAGACACACTGAACAGTGTGCTAGCAAAATCTACCCAATTCACTCCAGAGCCAGAGATCAGGGCCCCTTCTTTGTAAATGTGTGAGCTGTGGCTTACTTCTGCTATAGCCGCCTGGTTGGGTTGGGGACAGTTGTTGTTGTTATGTGCCGTCGAGTCAAACCCAACTCATAGCGACCCCTCCTTGGGTTTCCGAGGCAGTATCACTACAGAAGTAGGATTGCCCAACCTTCCTTCCG
>NW_006921737.1:722585-747407 GCF_000298275.1 Orycteropus afer afer | reverse complement strand
GGAAACCCAAGGAGGGGTCGCTATGAGTTGGGTCCGACTCGAAGGCACACAACAACAACAACAGTTATCACCTTGATTGATTTCTTATGTTGAATCAGCCTTATATTCCTGGGATAAATCTCACTTGGCTATGGTGTATAATCCTTATGGTATGTTGCTGAATTCAGTTTGCTAAAATTCTCTTGAGGATTTTTGCATTTATATTCATAAGGGATATTGATTTACAGTTTTCTTACAATGTTTTTATCTTTAGCTTCGGTCTGAGGGTAATACTGATCTCAAAGAATGAGTTAGGAAGTATTTCTTCTTTTATATTTTGGAAGATTTTGTGGAAAATTGGCATTCATTCTTTTTTAAATGTTTGGTGAATTCACCAGTGAAGACAGAAGGTCCTGGGCTTTTCTTTATGGGAAGTGTTTTGATTACTAATTCAGTCTCTTGTTATAAATTTATTCAGATGTTTCTTCATGAGTCAGTTTTTATAGTTTGTGTCTTTCTAGAAACTTGCCCATTTTATTATCTAGGTTATCTAATTTATTGGCATACAATTGTTCATAGCATACAGTTGTCTCTTTTATTTCTCTAAGGTGGTTAATAAGGTCCTCCTTTTATTTCTAGTTTTAGTAATGTAAGTCTTCTTTCTTTTACATCAGATACCAAATTTAAAAAAAAAAAAAAGACACTCTGGTGGCATTTACATCAGATAGGAGAAAAAAAAAGAATAACAAACCAAAAATAGATGTACTGTCTTATATTTTCCTATGTAGCTATCTTTACTGGCACTCTTTATTTCTTATGTGAATTCAAGTTATTGTGTGGTGTTTTTTCATGTCAGTTTGAAGGACTGACCCCCTGTTAGTATTAGGAACACATTCTTTCATTTTTTGTTTATCTAGGAATTTCTTCTTCATTTTTGAAGGATAGTTTGCTGGAATTCTTGGGTCACAGTCTTTTTAGTTAAGTGCTTTGAGTCCATCATCCCCTTTCCTTCTGGCTTCTGTGATTTTTTGGGGGAAATAAGTTATTAATATCATTGTGATTCTCTTATATATGACAAATTGCTTCTCTCTTGCTGCTTTCAACAAACAGTCTCTGTCTTTTGACAGTTTGATGATGGTGTGTCTTGGTGTACAATCTCTTTGATTTTGTCCTACTTGGAGTTCACTGAGCTTTTTGGATATGTAGGTTCATTTTTTTAAAAATACATTTTATTGAAATATAATTTGTGTACAGTGAAATACACAAAACTAAAGTGACATGGGTCAGTGCTTTTTTTTTTTTTTCAGTGTCCCCTCTCCTCCCCTCCCACCCCTGGCAACCAACAAAGAAAGTTTCCCCTCATATATAAATCTTTCCTTGACCTTCCACAACAATGAACTAATTCTATGTTTGTCCTGTGATTGATTTATTTCACTCAGCATAATATCCTTCAAGTTCATCCATATTTTGTGGTGTTTTGCAGACTCTACATTATTCTTTAGTGCTACATAACATTCCATTGTGTGTATGTATCATAGTTTGGTCACCCATTCTTCCGCTGATGGGCACATAGGTTGTTTCCATCTTTTTGCTTTTGTAAATAGTCTGTGATGAATATGGGTATGCATATATCTGTTCCTGTCCTTGCTCTCACCTCTCTAGGATATATACCTAATAATGGGATTGCTGGGTCAAATGGTATCTCCAATTCCAGCTTTTCTGAGGAATCACCGTACTGCTTTCCACAGTGGTTGTATCAACTCACAGTCCCACCAGCAGTGTATGAGAGTCCCAATCTCTCCACATCCCTGCCAGCATTTCTTATTTTCTGTCTCATTGAACCTTGCCATCTGTGCTGGGGTGAGACAGTATCTTCTTGTTTTGATTGCATCTGTCTGATGGCCAGTGATCATGAGCATCTCTTCATATATTAGAATATATCTGAATATCCTCCTTGGTGAAGTGTCTATTCATGTCTTCTGCCAATTTCTCAATTGGATTGTTAATTCCTTTGCTGTTGAGGCATAGGTTCATTTTTTGATGAAATATGGGACATTTTAGGTCATTATTTCTGCAAATATTTTTTTCTGTTGCCTTCTCTCTTTCCTCTCCTTCTAGTACTCCCCTTGTGTATATGTTGATAATGTTCAATGTTGTCCTACATGTCTGTGAGGCTCTGTTCATTTTTCTTCACTCTTTTTCTTTCTGTCCCTCAGGCTGAATAATCTCAATTTACCAATCATCATTTTCATTCATTCATTCTTCTTGTAGGCCACATATGCTGTTGAGTCCTTCTTGTGAGTTTTCAGTTGAGTTATTGTACTTTTCAACTCCAGAATTTCTTTTTTTTCCCCTACTGTGGTCAAATGTATGTAACAAAAACTTGCCATCACCATTTTTACAATTCACTTAATTCATTAATTACATTCATTATGTTATAACACCATCATCCTTATCCATTTTCAAATTTTTTTTTTATCACTCTCAACAAACTCAGTACCCTTTAAGCAGTAAGTAACTCCCCATTTCTTTCTCTCTCCAGCTCTTGATAACTACAAATAGACTTTTGTCTCTATTTGCCTGTTCTAAATATTTATATAAGTGGAATTGTATCATATTTGTCCTTTTGTATTTGACTCATTCATACAGCATGTTTTCAAGATTCATCCATGTCATAGCATGCATCATAACTTCATTTCTGTTAATAGCTGAATAATATTCCATTTTGTCAATATACCAGCTTTCTTTTGTTCAGTCATTTGTTGACGAACAGTTAAGATTGTTTCCACATTTTCACTGTTCTGAATAGTGCTGCAGTGAGCACTGGTACACAGGTATCTATTTGAGTGTCCACTTTGAAGTCTTTTGAGCATATACTTAGGAGTGGAATTGCTGGATCATATGTTACTTTTGCTTTTTGAATTACCACCACTTGTTTTCCTCAGCAGCTGCACCATTTTACATTCTCATCAGTAATTGAAGAGAGTTCTGATTTCTCCATATCCTTGCCAGCACTTTTTCTGTTTTTCTTAAAACAAATAGCCATCCTAGTAGGTATGAAGTAGTATCTCATTGTGATTTGGATTTGCATTTTCCTGATGACTAATGCCAAGAAAGGATCTCTGGTGGTTAAAGCATTGGGCTGCTGCTAATCAAAAGGTTGGTGGTTTGAACCTGCCAGCTGCTCTGTGGGAGAAAGATGAGGCAGTCTGCTTCCATAAAGATTTACAGCCTTAGAAACCCTATGAGGCAGTTCTACTCTGTCCTTAGGGTCACTATGAGTCAGAATTGACTTGATGACAACTTTTTAATGACAAAGAGCTCTGGTGGTGTATTGGTGAAAGCATTTGCCTACTAACCATAAAGTCAGTGGTTTCATGATCCAATTAGAGAGATACAAGTCAAAACAACCAATGAGATATCATCTCACCCCAGCAATAATAGCTAAGTTCACCAGGACAAAAGACAACAATGCTGGCAAGGTTGTGGAGAGATTGAAACTCACACTGCTGGTGGGAGTATAAAATGGTACAACCACTGTGGAAAACAGTATACCCACTGCCGTGGAGTGGGATTTGACTCATAGCGACCCTTCCTTGGGTTTCTGAGGCAGTATTACTACAGAAGTAGATTGCCCAACCTTCCTTCCAAGGAGCGGCTGGAGGGCTTGCACCGCCAGCCTTCTGGTTAGCATTCAAATGCCTTAGGCACTATGCTACCAGAACTATAGCACTTCTTTAAAATGTTGGAAATAGAAATAAAATTTTATCCAGCATCCTGCTATTAGAAATATATCTTACAGAGGTGATATCCAGGACATGAATAAAAGCAAGATTGGGCAATCTGTCTACTTCCATAGTGCTTTGCCTCGGAAACCCAAGAAGGGGTCGCTATGAGTTGGATCTGACTCGATGACAGTGAGTGAATGAAACTCATTTCAGCACTGTTGAGTATAGCAAAAAGACAGAAACATCTAAGTGCCCATCACACAACAGATGAATGGATAACCAATTTGGGTTATTGTCGTTGAGTGCCATCAAATCAGTTTGGACTCATAGTGCCCCATAGTATGACAAATCAGAACTGCCCCATAAGGTTTTCTTAGGTATAATCTTTATGGAAGCAGATCACCAGGCCTTTGTTCTGTAAAGCTGCTTCTTTACAGAAGCTGGTTCTTTCCAGTTCAGTCATGGCCAATGAGGCAAAACCAGAACAGACTCAAATTTGTAAAATGTGAGTATACTGGAATGATAACCAGAACTGGAAGAAGTACAGGTCCATGCCCTGCTAGAAACTTAACCTTTGTCTTAGATAACAAGGACAGCGTGTCTGTTGCAGAACAAACAAATCTCCTGACTGGCTGAGTTGGAAGCAGCAGTGCTTTTACCCAATCACGGTGCTTTGAATGTGTGTCACTCTCCATAGTCCTGACAAAAAACAACTCTCCAATATCAGGTTCCTGAAATGGTCACTGTGCGTCTTCCTAGTCTCCCATTCTGTTTTAGTTCTCTATTGCCTAAGGCACTTGACTGCTAATCAGAAGGCTGGCAGTTCAAACCCACGAGCTGCTCCTCGGAACGAAGATGGGGCGATCTACTTCCATAGTGATACTGCCTCAGAAAACCAAGGAGGGGTCGCTATGAGTCGGGTCCGACTCCACGGCACATAACAACAACAACAAGTGCCACTCTAACAGAAGATACCACAAATGGGTGGCTTAAACAGACAGGGATTTATTATCTTACAATTTAGGTAAGACGTCTTAAACAATTTAGGGTAGACATCCAAGTTCAAAGTGCCAGCTCTAGGGGCTGTGTGAAAACCCCTCCACCCTGGGCTTCAGCTCTGCCTCTTGTTTCCAGCCCACTGAAGCTAGAGGTTTTTCTTAACTCAGGCAGCTGCTGGCTGCTGAAGCTGACAAACCCAAAGTCAACAAATAAAATGGCACAGTCCCAAGATTATCAAACTACATGGCAGGCCACTAGTTCAAGTCCAGAGACAGTCCCAAGATTGACAGGAAACATGACAGGCTGCTGAATGAAGATTCAGCTACATGCAGGGTCCAAGCATGCCAAAAAGCTGCAGAGACCTTTCTCAATACTTCTTACATACTGGAAGCAGACCACATCCTTAGGGCAGCTAATCAGCTGCTCCAGTAGATTCCACCATGGAGTTACTTACCAGTCTCATTGTGGGGAATAACTATATCCAGCTGCCCAGCCACTCAAAACCAGGCCCAGCTAAGTTGACACATAACCTTAACTACCACACTTTCCAAAGCTTTGACCCATAGCTTTTCCTGTTCCAGTTATCATTCCACTATACCCACATATTACAGTTTTGAATATTATGATTTTGCTGCATTGGCCATGACTGACCTGGTTCAAACTGGTTCTAAGCCTTGGTTCAAACTTTGGTTGGCAGCCAAGTGCTTAACCATTTGTGTAACCAGGCGTTCCCTCCTCTTTTACTATGTAATTATTAAAACAAATCAATGAAATAGGTGAAAAAAGAAAAGATGACGTTTTAGTATCTTTACTGTTGCTAAATTAGGCATTTTTTCAAAGCCCATAGATATTGCTGTGAAAAACACTATAAACCAAACTAAACCCATTGCCATCAAGTTGATTCTGAGTCATAGCGACCCTATAGGGCAGAGTAGAACTGCACCATAGGGTTTCCAGGGCTGTACATCTTTATGGAGTGGCTGGTAGGTTCAAATTCTCGACCTTTTGGTTAGCAGCTGAGCGCTTAACTACTGTGTCACCAGGGCTCCTGATAAACTACCCACTGCCCTCAAGTTGATTCTGACATATATCTATTAGGACAGACTAGAACTACTCCGTAGGATTTCCAAGGCTGTAAATCTTTACAGAAGTATACTGTCACTTCTTTCTCCCATGGAGCAGTTGGTTGATTTGAACCACTTACCTTTTGGTTAGCAGCCAAGCACTTTAACCACTGTACCATTGGACCTCTTGATAAACACTAGAGTAATCAGTAACTAGTAATTTAATCATTCTCTTTCTTTATTAAACTACAAGTCTATTTTTCTTAGTTGCCCTTCAGCTTTGTAAGATTTCTTTTTTTCCTTTATTTCTATACTACCTGTTTAAACAATAGGTTCTCCCTGCTCTGAGGAAGCTGGAGCCCTTAGGAGACATAAGGTATACACATTTTGTATCCAGTTGGTGGAATCAGGGGATTTGCAGAAAGAAGTAGCATCTGAGATCATAGGATTATTGATGCTGGAGGTAAGAAAGAAGGGAAAAATTTGGGGGAGTAGATTTTTTGGGGTTTATAATTTGTTAAGGGAATAAAAAGTACATGTGCAAAACCTGGCATATTTCCTGTTATGAGCAACAGCTCTTGTTTAAAAACAAAAACTTGATGGATGGACCATATACCACCTAGATGTTTACATTAAGATTTCTAGTATCATAGACATGTATTTCTCTGAAGGGTTAGCATATTTGAGATATTAATGTATAGTAATGGAGGATTATGACCTTTGAAGTCTTCTACAATTATTAATATATACCAAAAAAATGATTCCATGAATCCCTTAAATGGCTAGTTCTGGGTTTCAGCATCAATTCAGCAAAAGAGTTTATTTCTTGGGAAGAGATATCAGGCATCTGAATTTCTGCTTAATATTTTATTCATGAACTTTTAGGCTCATAATTTTCCAGGACCATTATTGGCTGAATTAGCCAATGAGTTTATTAATGCTATCAGAGAGGGCAGCCTAGTGAATGGAAAATCTTTGGAGTTACTACCTGTTATTCTCACTGCCCTTGGTACCAAAAAGGAAAATCTGACTTATGGAAAAGGTAATTTTCTTATCATTTTCATGGTTCTTTCCCTGTTCACTTTAATCAGATCTGTTTCTCAGTTTGTTTTGCATTTCTAGGTGAACTGAGTGGGGAAGAGTGTAGGAAGCAGTTGATTAACACTCTCTGTTCTGGCAGGTGAGTCTTATTAATGTAGAGAACTTTCTCGGGACCATGAGTGGCCAAAAATAGAGCTACCATTTATTTCTGGAATTTATATCTCAAGATTTCAGTCTATTTTATTGTTTGTAATGCACCACTGTAAGGCCTTTTAGTCTATGATGAATTTTTGAGAAAGAGGGGATTTACTCTGTTCTCTGCTTTAAGACTTAGAATTTTTATTTACTTGATTTTCCATCTTGACAAAGCAATTTAGACCTTTAAGCATTATTTGGAATCCCATCATCCTTAACTTCCTCCAGGAAAGTCATCCTGCTACAACATCTATATATCTTTATATATAGATTATGTATACACAAAATATATTAAAATTTATTTTTTATTTTATTGTCCTTTTGATGTAGATTTACCGAGCAGAATTTTTTTAAAATTCAACATTTAGTGTACATTTGGTTTCACTCCTCAGTTACCATCACCAACCCTAACCCACTCTTCTCCTCTCCCTTCCCAGTAAACCACCCTCCGTGCCCTTCTTAGTTATGTACTCCTGTGTGTACTGCCTTTCCTCTGTGTGAATGTTGCCCCTTTGTTGCCCCATGGCCGACTGCTCCAAGGGATGTATCTCTGTAGAGTATGTGAGTGCATCACCCTGAATTGAATGGTCTACGTGTATGTCTTATTTATTATTAGGCTGAGAGCCAGCCCTTGGGAGTGAGTTTTATCCCAGGCCTGAAGTGTATCCCAGGACCATAGTTTTGGGGGTGCCACCAGATTCCATCCTACCAGTAGTTCTGGTCATTATTGTGTTTCTGGATTTTGTTCCATGTTTTTCCTCCCACTCTATCCAGAATCTCCAGTTTTGATCCCTTTCTGAGTGGTTGGCATTGGTAGCCGGGCACCATCTAGTTCTTCGGTCTCAAGGTCCATCATGTTCTAGGGCTGATTGTTTCCAAATGCTCTTGGTTTTTTGCACTCTTCTTCGCTTCCGATGATAGGAGACCATTAGCTCCATCTTAGATGGCCACTTGAAAGCTTTTAAGACCCCAGTCACTACCCACCAATGTAATTTGTGGAACAAGATTTTTATGTATTTTGTTGTGCCAGTTGAGTCTGGTGTCCCCCAATACTATGGTCCTGAGTCAGCAGATCTGTTGAATCTGTCTCCCACCATGTCTGGCTGTCTATGAGGGATTGCTGTATGGCAGAAATGCAAGTGGTTTTTGTCTCCTTTAACCAGTAATTGAATTCTTGGGAAACTACCCAAAGAAAATAAAGAAAAGCTTCATACATGAACGTGTTCTACACAGAAATTTGTAAGCAACTTAAGCATACAATAATTGTTGTTGTTGTTGTTGTTTGCTGTCGAGTCGGCCCCGACTCATAGCGACCCCATATAAATTATAGTATGTCATCTTTGAAAGTTAAGGTAGAGCCACTCCATGAAATTTATAGCCATTAAAAATGGTATGTATAAAGAAATACATAGAAGATGAAACGTTCTTATATAATCAGTGAAATAAGAGAATATGTTTCAAACCCACCAGCCACTCCTTGGAAGGAAGGTTGGGCAGTCTACTTCCATAGTGATGCTGCCTCAGAAACCCAAGGAGGGGTCACTATGAGTCGTGTCCGACTCAACGGCACATAATAACAACAACAATAACAACATGGTTATCATACTTGGATATATTAAAAAGAGCCAGAAAGGAATACCCGGGATTATCTAAACCAGAGATTAACTCTGTTTATGGTTTTTGAGATTTCTTCCATAAATAATTTTAGGTGTGTATTAGCATGTGTATATTTATCCATTTATTTGTTTTTAATTCACATTGCAGTATATTTTCTGCTTTTTAATTTAACACATCTGTTCCTATCAGCATATAAAACTATAATATTCTTTTTAGTGCTCTGTAATAGTCTGTTATATTATTTGGATAATCTTCAGTTGTTGGATTCTTTGGTGGTTTCCAATTTTTGCTGTTGCAAAATATATTGCAATGAACATCCTTACGTGTTTGGGTGACTTTGTACAAACATGTTCATGGGATATATTTCTGCTAGTGAGTTGGGTGGGCCTGTGATTATGTGCCTTTTTAAAGTTAATAAATATTACTAGCTTGTCTTCCCAGAAGGGTTATGTTAGTGTACACTCCCTATAATAGTATGTGAAGAGAAGAACATTTGTTTCCCTGTAATCTCCCTAACATTGGATATCATCAGACTTGTTTTGCCAGTCTGATAGGTAAAAACTATCATTGTTTATAACTATTTCATTGTTATAAATGGCTCTTTTATTGTGTGTCCCACTGATGCAAAATCAATGGCCCATATTTTTTTTTCAGCTTACTGATTTTACAGAGTAATATTTAAGTAAATGAAAATGAAATAGACTTTCATATTCTTTGTCATTTTCTTAAACCAGATGGGATCAGCAGTATGTGATCCAACTCACTTCTATGTTCAAGTAAGCATCATCATTTCTTTTTCACTTTATATCTGGCTTTGTGAGCTTACCTGTTAGAAATTGAAACAGAACGAGCTAAACACCACTCTTCCACGAGTAAGAGTATTGCTGCCTTGTTTTCTGCTACGGGCTTTCCTCCTCTTTTTGGCTTTAATTATTTAAATTATAGCTTTATGATTTATTTCCATGATCACTTTCTTTAGGTAAGGTTATTGGTCTCCCTTAAAAGAATCTTTGTTAGAAATCAAAAGAGACAGTTTTAGTATACTAATATCTCTTATTCTCTATGCCCAAATTTTATTTCTTTAAAAAATTTTAATGAAATTTCAACCACTGTGAATCCCAAATTGTACTTCTAAAAACAAAAATCCCTGGTAGTGCAGTGGTTAAAGCATTTGACTCCTAACCAGAAGGTCAGAAGTTCAAAGCCACCAGCTACTCCATGGGAGAAAGATGAGGCAGTCTGTTTTCATAAAGATTTACAGCCTTGGAAACCCTATGGGGCAGTTCTACTCTGTCCTGTAGGGTCGCTGTGAGTCAGAATGGACTTGACAGCAAAGGCTCTGGGTTTTTGTAGCCTTTAGAATCTTTGATCCACAGGGATGTCCCTCTGACAGCAGAAGAGGTGGAATTTGTGATGGAAAAAGTGTTGAAGATGTTCTCCAAATTGAATCTTCAAGAAATACCACCTTTGGTCTATCAGCTCCTGGTTCTCTCCTCAAAGGTATAACTAAAAAATTATTTTTATTTAACTGTAGTGGAATGACCAGTTAGGGCCATTCAGTTTACTCATACTTTTGATATATATACTACAGTATAGATGCTTTCATTTTATGTATGGTGAGTTGATCTAATAAAAAGGTCATGCACCTTAGCCAAGGAAAATAAACATTTTCTCTTGAGCTACCATACTTTGTTGTGGTTGTTGTTGTTAGGTGCCATCGAGTTGGCTCTTACTCATATTGGCCCTTTGTATAGCAGAATGAAACACTGCCCAGCCCTACACCAGCCTCACAATCCTTGCTATACCTGACCTCAGCAGTGTAGTCACTGTGTCAAGCCACCTTGTTGAGAGTCTTCCCCTTTTTTGCTGACCCTCCACTTCACCAAGCATAATATTCTTCTCCAGGGAATGGTCCCTTCTGACAACGTGACCAAAGAGGGTGAGGCAAAGTCTGGCCATTCTTGCTTCCAAGGAGCCTTCTGGCTGCACTTCTTCCAGGACAGATTTGTTTAATCTTTTGACAGTCTGTGGTACTTTCAGCATTCTTCACCAACACCACAACTCAAAAGTATCAACTCCTCCTTGGTCTTCTTATTAATTGTCCAGCTTTCACACGCATATGAGGCAATTGAAAAAAACCATGGCTTGGGTTAGGCACACCTTACTCTTCAAAGAGACATCTTTACCCTTCACTTTAAAGAGGAGGTTTTTTTTATTTTGGTTTTGCAGCACATTTGCCCAGTCCAATACGAGGTCTGATTTCTTGTCTACTGCTTCCATTGGTGTTCCATTGTGGAACCAAGTAATAATGAAATCTTTGACAATCTTTTCTCCATTTATTGTGATGCTGCTTATAGATCCAGTTGTGAGGATTTTTATTTTCTTTATGTTGAGGTGTAATCCATACTGCAGACTGTAGTCTTTAATCCTCATCAGTAAGGGCTTCTAATCATCTTCACTTTCAGCAAGTGGTAATAAAAGGAATAAAGATCTCAGAAAAGGGGGAATATAGGCCCCTTGAAGTCTAACACTAAGATATTTTAAACCCAGTTTCAACATGAAAGTGTTCTATACATTCTTAGTGTAACTTTAGGTAATGGCTGTTTATCTATTTAAATTTGTACTTGAGAATCCTCTAAGGTAAAAATACTTTAAATTCAACTTGGTTATCTTGCCTTTGTTGGGGAAACCTTAACCTATTTTTATTTTTTCTCAGGGAAGCAGAAAAAGGGTTTTGGAAGGAATCATAGCCTTCTTCAATGAGCTAGACAAGCAGCAAAATGAAGAACAAAGTGGTGATGAGTGAGTAATGTAGTGTAGAAATACAGATCGTCTTTACAAATTCATCTTACCATTACATGTAGTTACTTAATTGTTATCTTCCTTTTTATCCCCTACTTTCGCTTCATCACAGAGTTTCCCTCATTATTTCCTCACTGCTCAGGTATAAAGTTAATATTAGTGGTGTAACCTCTTTAGCATTTTCATTTGCACCAATCCAGGTAAATAGCAACTGTAAGTTGCAAGTTTAAAAGCTATTTATTAAGTGTCTACTCTGTGCCAGAAACTATTTAGACTTGGGGAAACAATGAGGAACCCATCAGACAAGGTCCCTGCTCTCAACGGAGCTTAAATTTTAGTGTGAAGAAAACAGAAAACTAAACAAGTAAAGAAAAATATTACAGTGGAACGAGCTATGCAGATAATTTAAATGGGTGCTGTGATACTGACAGCATAGTTATGTAGATTGGGTAGTCAGGAGAAACTTCTCTGGGAAGATGCTATTTTAACTGAGACTATAAATAGAGAAGAGAACATTCCAGGTTAGGGGAATAGCTAGTATAAAGACAGGACACAAGCATGACATATCTGAGAAACAAAAAGGCCACATATAATAGGAGAGAGTGTGGTAATCCAAGACACAAACAGAGATATAGGTAGGGCCAGATCACCTCGGACTTTATAAATCATGTTAAAGAGTTTGAACTTTATTGCTAGTCAGATGGAAAGCCAATGGAAGTCTTTAAACAATCTAGTGAAATCTGATCCATGTTTAAAGGTTATTTCTTCTGTTGTGTGGCCAGTGGATTGGGAGGGGGGAGGCAAAAGTAAGAGAGAGAGACCAGTTACGAGGATGTTATAATAATCTAAGTAATAGAT
This sequence comes from Orycteropus afer afer, assembly GCF_000298275.1. NCBI lineage: Eukaryota > Metazoa > Chordata > Mammalia > Tubulidentata > Orycteropodidae > Orycteropus > Orycteropus afer. The sequence continues at coordinate 735,124 of NW_006921737.1, read as the reverse complement.
GAGGATGACTTGAATTAGGTTGGCAGTAAGAAGATGGAGAGAAGTGGGTAATTTGAAGTATCTTTTAGAGATAGAGACAACAGGATTTGTTGATAAAGTGGAAATAGGGAGTGGGGCTAATAAAAGCAAAAGAAGAATTAAGATTTTTTAAAAAAGCATTTCTTAAGGTGTTTACTCATGCCAGGTGCTATCCTAAGCACTTTAAACCTGACAGCAACCCAGTTTTGCCTCTCTCGTATGTATGGATGAGTAAACCAAGTCACAAAGAAGTTAAGGAATTTCCCAAGGTTATACAGCCAGTTTGAATCCAGGCAAACTTTGGCTGAAGAGTCCATGGTACCCTAGTGCACTCTACTGCTCCTAATCTAGAATGACTCCTAATTAGTTGACTTGAGCAATTAAGAAGGTGGTCCTATATAATGAGTTAGGAAAGGCTGAGAGAATAGCAGAGTTTTGGGGAAAATAATAAGCTCAGTTTTGACCACATTAAGTTTGAGATGTATATTTGCATCCCATATGGCAGTGTTGAGTAGGCAGTCTAGAGTTGTAGGGAGAGAGATTTAAAGTCATGTGATCCGATGAGGATGCCTAGGGAGAGTGGAGAGAAGAGAAAGGCGCCAAAGACTGAGTTCAGGGACATTGCAGCATTTAAAGGTCAAGTGACGGAAGAGGACAAGCCATCCAAAAAAATGAGAAGAGGCCAACAACAAACCCCTGGAAGGCAAAATAAGAAAATATTTCAAGAAAGAAGTGGTAACTTGTATCAAATCTGCTGAGATGTTAATTAAAATAGGACTCGATTGTGGAGGTTATTTGTGACCCTTACAAGAACAGTGTTTGTGGTATGAAGGTTCGAGAGAACAGATTCTGGTTGAATTGGATTTGACTGGGAAGAAAATATGAGGTAAAGAAATAGAAACAATGACTATAGAGTATCTACTTCCTGCCTTCAGTGATTGTGTGAGTTCAGCTTGAGTTGGTCCACTTGTTCTTCTGAGCACCCACACTGTTGTTTCTTGCTCAAACTATAGCTCATATCTTTCTGTTGAATTATTTAGGCTGTTGGATCTTATTACCGTGCCATCAGGTGAACTTCGTCATGTGGAAGGCACCATTATTCTGCACATTGTATTTGCCATCAAACTGGACCGAGACCTAGGCAGGGAACTCCTGAAACACTTAAAGGTAGCTCCAAATTCTTAATGTGATCCAGCATCTTTTTGTGAAACATAGGAATGTTTGAACTGTAGCCTTTCATATGCCAAGTAATGACTGGAGTGGGACTATTCAGCAGGAAACTCGAATTCTGCTCTTATCTCTGCTACTATCAATGGGGCCTTGAACGTTGACCCCCATTTCCCGATTAATGGATTGGGGATATTGTCTATTTCTAGTAGTATATCTTGAGGTTTTGTGAGGTTAAGCTATTCCTCACTGAATATTTCTAAAGTAGTTAAATAAAAATCAGAAGTATTTTGAATACTTTTAAAGAAGTACTTGTAAAGAAAAGTAGTATAGAGATAAAGGACCTATTTTTCCCTCTAACTTTTTATTTTGAAATTTTTAACCCACAGAAAAGTTAAAACACAAGCATAATGAATACCTATATACCCTTTACCTAGATTCATCAATTACTAACACTGTCACATTTGAGGAGCTCTGGTGGCATAGTGCCTAAAGCATTTGTCTGCTAACCAGAAGGCTGGCGGTTCAAACCCACCAGATGCTCCTCAGAAGGAAGACTGAGCAATCTTATCTCACCTTCTTTCACATACACTTTTTTTTCCCCACATACATTTTTTTTCCCTAAAAGTAAGTTACAGAAATCATGACATTACAACTCCTGAATTATGTCAATATAAATCTCCTAAAAATAAGAATGTACTACCACAATGCTATTGTCACCCCTAGAAAAATGAACAGTAATTCCATAATACCAGCTAATTGATAGTCTATACTCAAATTTTCCCAGTTGTTCACAAAATGTCTCTTATAGCTCTTTTTTCTCCTGGGCCAGGATCTAATCAGACTTAGTGCATTATATTTGGTTGTTCTCTCTCACTAGTATCTTTCAGTTAGTTTGAGTTAGTTTTTTTTTTCCATTGAATTGTTTGAAGAGTCTAGTCCAGTTGTTTTTGAAATGTCCACATTTTGTTTGAGGCTCAGAGTGACCCAGATTTGGCCAATTGAATCTTTCAAGTTGGCTTATGTGTGCTTTTGGCATGACCTCATTTGTCTTTGAGCACATTTATGGCATAAGATATCTAAGATTCACCTTATGCTTTTCTTGTCCCATGCTGATATCAGCCATTTCTCCAAAGAGACCTGGATCCCTTTTGTGAGAGAGTATTTAAAGACCATGATCTGAAAGCTCCTTTGTCTTCTCGGTATCTGTCCATTCTTCTTTCTCCTTAGCCTCATAGTAACTATTTTATTGGTCTTTTTAGCGAACCAGCTTTGGATTATTTTTATCTGCTCTACTATTTTCTTTTTGTTTGTTGGTTTCCTTTTTCATTAATTTTGAAATTTTATATTTATTGCTTTATTAATTTTTTTGGTACTCTGGTATCTTCTCCTCTAGGCCTCAAGGTCCTGTTTTTTAAATTTGTTTATGTTATAATTTACATATCAAAAACACCTGTTTTAAGTGTACAAGTCCGTAATTTTTCATAAGTTTACCTACTTATGCAACCATTACCATGATCCAATTTTAGAACATTTCTTCACTCTGTAGTATCTCTCATTCCCATATAAGTTAATCTCTATTTCCACCCCCAGGCCCAAGCAACCACTAATCTATTTTCTGTCTCTAGATTTACCTTTTCTAGACATTTCATGGGAGGTCTGGTGGCATAGTGCCTAAGGCACTTGATTGCTAACCAGAAGGCTAGCTGTTTAAACCCACCAGCCACTCCTTGGAAGGAAGGTTGGGCAATCTACTTCCGTAGTGATACTGCCTTGGAAACCCAAGGAGGGGTTGCTGTGAGTCGGATCCGACTTGACAACAAACAACAACAGCAACAGACATTTCATATAAATGGAATTATACAAGTAGTCTTTTGTGTATGGCTTTTTTCATGATGTTTTTTTGAGAGACTCAGCTATGTTGTGGCATATTGTATTTCCTTCTTTTTTTATTGGCAAATAAATATAAATATTATAATAATAATAAATATTATAATAATAAATAATAAATATTCTGTTGTATGGATATATCAGTTTATTTAGGTATTCACCAGTTGTTGGATATTTGTGTTGTTACTGCTTTTTGGCGGTAATGAATAATGCTGCTATGAATATTTGCATGCAGGTGTTTGTGTGGACATAATTTTTATTTCTCTCGGGTAGATACTGTAGGCCATGTGTAATTTATGTTTAAATTTTTAAGAAACTGCCCAACTTTTCCAAAGTGGCTATATCATTTTATATTTCCACCAGCAATTTATGAGGGTTCTTGTTTCTCCATATCCTTGTTCACATTAGTTATTGTCTCTTCTTTTTTCTTTTCTTTTTTATTCATTCCAACAAAAAGAAAACCAAACCACTGCCATTGAGTTGATTCCAACTCATAGCAACCTATAGGGTTTCCAAGGCTGTAATCTTTGCAGGAGCAAACTGCTATATCTTTCTCCTGCAGAGGTGCTGGTAGGTTCAAACCATAGACCTTTTAATTGTCAGCCAAGCACTTCAATCACTGTGCTACAAAGGTTCTGAGATCCATTCTAGTTGTTGTGAAATGGTGTCTCACGAGATTTAATTTGCATTTCTTGAATGGCCAATGATAATTAAACATTATTTCTTTGAACATCTTTGGTGAAATGATCTATTAAAATCATTTGCCCATTTTTGATTGCATTGTTTGTCTCTTTGAATTGAATTGTAATAATTTTTTTATATCTTCTGGATACAAATAATTTATTAGGTATGTAATTAGCAAATATTTCTTCCTAGTCTGTGCCTTTTTTTTTTCTCTTTCTTTCCATAATGGTATTTTCTGAAGGACAAATATTTTAAATTTTGATAAAGTCTAATTTACCAATTTTTTTTCTTATGGGTTGTGTTTTTGGTGTTAAATCTAAGAAATCTTTGCCTACCCTAAGGTCTTGGAGATTTTCTGCTATATTTTCTTCTAAAAGTTTTATGAATTTAGCTCTTACATTTATGTCTCTGATCTATTCTCCAGTAGGCTCTATTATACTTTTAAAATTTAAGTAATAGTTTTCTGTTTTATCTACCTTAGACAGGACAGCAAGGAGATCCCAATAAGAACTTATGTCCCTTCACCACTGCTCTCCTGCTCTCTGTAACAAGAATACAAAGATTTGAGGAACAGGTATTTATTAATTATTTTTTGGTTCTTTTCGTAGTTGTTAAAAAGGAGTATAAGAGCCTATTTTTGTTATTATCCTTTCCTAAACAATTCTGCCCTGTCCTACCAAATTCTTGTAAACTGTGTAGTCCCTCATTGTTCTGAGAGCTGCTGAGAGACTTCTTCAGGTACTTGATTTATACTTCCATTTCCTACTGTGTCAGCCAGGTGATGTGTGAATAAGAGCAGAAACACATCACACAGCCCAGGTACCAAGAATGGAAGTTTAATGGGTATGTACCAACAAATAACAAAGTTTATCTGGATAAAACTGTAACAGTTTCATTATGTTGTAGCTGTTCAAAAAATTGTCCCTCATCAAGTTGAAATTAATTAATGAGAATAGGTTAGTTGAAAGTTTAAAAATAAAAAACTTTTGCCTTTTTTTCTCATACGTGTTTTTTGGTTGTGGATGATATTTTAGCCCTTTTCTCTTTTAAGGAAGGCCTATACACAGATGGTTAAACTACAATAGAGTGAATTGTCATTTTCATTTCATTTTTCTGTTTCTTTATTTACCTTAGGTGTTTGACTTTTTAAAGACTTCAGTTGTGAAGAACTTTAAGGACCTTCAGCTCCTCCAAGGCTCAAAATTTCTTCAGAATCTAGTCCCTCCTAAATCTTGTGTTTCGGCCATGATTCTTGAAGTGGTAAAGAATAGGTGAGTTGGTGAACCATACACCTATAAATTTGTATGGTATTTACTGTTAGAAAGTACAGTTTGGTACCAAATTTATGGCCTGTTATGGATTGAATTATGTTTCCCAAAAAATATGTGTTGTAAATCCTAACCTCGCTGCCTGTAGTTACCATCCCATTTGGGAATGGGTTGGTTTTTTTATGTTAATGAGACAGGATTGGTGTAGGGTATGTTTTGTGTCAATCTCTTTTGAGATACAAGAGATTAGGAAAGCAAGCATGCAGAGAGATGGGAGAAGAAAGATATCAAGGCACATGAAGTGCCCTGGAATAGAATCTCCGAGAGACAAGGACCTTCCTCCAGAGCTGATGGAGAAAGTCTTCCCGTAGAGCTGGCACCCTGAATTAAGGTTTCTAGCCTCCTAAACTGTGAGAAAATAAATTTCTTGTGGTATTTCTGTATAGCAGCACTAGATAACCAAGACAGAATTTGGTATCAGAAGAGCAAGGTACTGCTCTAACGTTACCAAAAACGTAGAAGCAGTTTTGGATTTGGGTAATGGGTGGAAGGTGAGCTCTGGTAGTGTAGTGCCTACGGCATATGACTGCTAACCAGAAGGCTGGGGGTTCAAACCCACCAGCCACTCCTTGGAAGGAAGGTTGGGCAATCTACTTCTGTAGTGATACTGCCTTGGAAACCCAAGGCGGGGTTGCTATGAGTCAGATCTGACTCGATGGCAGTGAGTTTGGTTTTTTGAAATGGGTGGAAGCTGGAAGAGTTTTAAGGTATATAGTAGTAAAAACCTTAAAAAAAAAAAAAAAAAATTAACACGATTAAACAAGAAGAAAAGAAGCTAAAATAGTAAAAGCCTAGATTGCCCTGAAAAGACTGTTGGTAGAATTATGGACATCAAAGGCAATCCTCGTGAAGGCTTAAAAAGAAGTAAGGAGAGCTATAGAGAAAGTCTCTATCGTAAAGAATATGTGTGGCACCGGCAGCAGAATGTTGCTAGAAATGTGGATGTTAAATATGCTTCTGGTGAGGCTTTAAAAGAAACTGATGAACATGCAGTTGGACAATGGAAGAAGGGTAATGTGTTTTAAGCACTGGCAAAGAACTTGTCTCAATTTTGTTCAGATGTTTGGTGGAAGGTAGAAATTGTAAGTAATGAATTTGGATATCTGGTTGTGGAGATTTCTAAGCAAGATCTTAAATGGTTTCTCCTTGCTGCTTACATTAAAATGTGAGAGGAAAGAGATGGATTTAAAGATGAACTGTGCAAAATGAAATTAAAACTTAAAGATATGGAAAATTCTCTTGTACAAACTAATGACCCGTATCCTAGAATATTCCATGAGGGATGTGGCTGCACAGTCTTTTGTTAAAGATATTAAGCCTGTAACTGAAAATTATATGGAACAAAGAAATCAGCAATACCACAAGAAACACATAACCAAATGACAGCAATAAATTCATACTTGTTGATAATTACACTGAATATAAATGGATTAAATGCACCAATCAAGAGACAAGAAAGTTGCAGAACAGATGGGAAAACATGACCCAGCAATATGCTGTCTACAAGAGACACACCTCAGACACACAGACAGAAGTAGACTAACAGTCAAAAGTTGGAGGGAAAAAAAAGCAAATGGCATTCAAAAACAGGAGTGGCAGTATTAATTTCTGATAAAATAGACCTTAAGACAAAAAGCATAAGAAACAAGGAAGGACATTATATGATGATTAAAAGATCAATTGAACAAGAGGACATAACCATAATAAATATCTACACACCCAGTGAAAGAGCCCCAAAATATATAAATCAAACTTTAGCAGAATTGAAACAAGAAATAGATGACTCCACAGTAGTAGTGGGAGACTTTAATATGCTACTTTCTTCAATGAAAAATAGAACAACCAGAAAGAAACTCATCAGCAAAAAGAAAAACTAAACAATACAATCAACTTGACCTTATAGACATATAGAGAACACTTTATCCCACAATAGGACAATATATGTTCTTTTCCAGAGCACATGAAACATTTTCCAGAATAGACCATATGTTAGGCCACAAAACCAGCCTCAATAAATTTTAAAACATAGAAATACGGCAAAATATCTTCTCAGATTAAATACTATAAAATTAAAAATCAGTTGCTTTAAATTGACCTCTGAATACTGCTTTCATTGTGTCCCAAAGGTTTTAATATGTTGTATTTTCATTCTTGGGTACAGTAGGGAGATTAAGGAAAAGAAATGAACATGTGGAGACTGAATAATACTCTTTTTTTGAAAAAATTACTGGGTAATAGAAGAAATAAATTTAAAACTTCCTTGAATCAGATGAGAATGAAAACACAACATACCAGAATCTTTGGGAACAACACAAGCAGTGATCAGAGGGCATTTTATAGCAATAAATACACACATCAAAAAAGAGAAGAAAGAGTCTTTTGGGTTTTCTATGTAGAGTATCATGTCATCTGCAAATAGAGATAGTTTTACTTCTTCTTTGCCAGTTTGTATGGATGCCTTTTCTTTCTCTTTCTTGCCTCATTTCCCTGGCTAAGACTTGCAATGGAATATTGAATAGCAATGATAGAGGGCATCCTTGTCCGGTTCCTGTTTGCAAAGGGAATGCTTTGAGTTTCTCACCATTGAGAATAATGTTGGCTGATGGTTTTGGCTATATCCTCTTTATTATGTTGAAGTATTTCCCTTCTATTTCTATTTTGCTGACGTTTTTTATCAGGAATGAGTACTGGATTTTATTAAATGCCTTTTCTGTATCAACTGATACAATCATGTTCTTTTCCTTTGTTTTATTGATGTGATTTTCTAATGTTGAACCATCCTTGCGTTGTTGTTATTTGTTGTTATTTGCCGTCGAGTCGCCCCCGACTCATAGCGACCCCTCCTTGGGTTTCCGAGGCAGTATCACTACGGAAGTAGGATTGCCCAACCTTCCTTCCGAGGAGTGGCTGGTGGGTTTGAACCGCCAGCCTTCTGGTTAGCAGTCAAGTGCTTTAGCCACTATGAATCCCACTTGGTCATGGTGTATTAATTTTTGATACAGTATTGGCTAGAATTTTGTTGAAGATTTTTGCATCTGTATTCATGAGGGATATTGGTCTGTAGTTTTCCTTTTTACTGCTTTATTTGCCTGGTTTTGTTATCAGGGTTATGCTTGCTTCATAGACTGAATTTGGGAGTATGCCATCCTTTTCTATGTTCTGGAACAGCTTGAGTAAGATAGGTGTCACCTCTTTTCTGAACACTTGATAGAATCCTCCAGTGAAGCCATCTGGGCCAGGACTTTTTGTGTGTGTGTGTGAGTAGTGATTTTTATGATCTGCTCAAATTCTTCCTTTGTTAGGGATCTGTTCAAATTTTCTACCTCAGTCTGTGCTAGCTTAGGTAGATCTTGTGTTTCTAGAAATTTGTCCATTTCTTCTAGGTTTTTTAATTTGTTTGGAGTACAGTTCTTCATAGTATTCTGTTATTATCCTTTTTGTTTTGGTTGGTTCTGTTGTGGTGTCACCCATTTCATTTCCTATTTGTGATTTGCCAGTGGTTTGTCAATTTTGTTAATCTTTTCAAAGAACCAGCTTCTAGTCTTACTGATGTTTTCTATTGCTTTTCTCTTTTCTCCCTCATTTATTTCTGAATTGATCTTTATTATTTTCTTTATTCTGGAAACTAAAGACTTCTTTTGTTACTTTTTTTCTAATTGTTGGAGTTATTGGATTAAGATACTGATTTGGGTTCTTTCTTCTTTTATGGTGTGTGCATTAATTGCTTTAAATTGACCTCTGAATACTGCTTTGTGTCCCAAAGGTTTTAATGTTGTATTTTCATTCTTGTTTGTTTCTAAAAAGAAAATTATTTTATTTCACACTTTATTTCTTCTGTCCAGTGGTTCTTAAGCAGTGTGTTGTTCTGTTTTCATGTATTTGACCTTTTTCCCCTGTGGTCTTCCTGTTGTTGATTTTAGATTGATAATAAATCCTAAATAATTTGTACACAATAGTTATTTTTTTCATTACATTAATTATTCTTTATAGCACACATAAGAAACTTGGAAAATAAAACTTTCAAAGCAAAGAAATTTATCTGCAGTGATATTTTAGGCTTAAGTCTAAATTTAAAAGAAAAAGAATGGCTCATGATAGTTTAAATTTTTTTTCTTTTTTTTTTTTTTTGGCATCAGTTCAGAGGGAATAAGTTAGACACAAAAGAGCAAATACTGTATGAACCCACTTATATAAAGTATATGTTGTTGTTATTGTTATGTGCTGTCAAGTTGGCCCCAATGCATAGCGATCCCTCCTTGGGTTTCTGAGGCAGTAACACTATGGAAGTAGATTGCCCAACCTTCCTTAGAAGAGGCAATTTCAAAAAAAAAAAGAAAAAGCCAAAATCAACACCTTAACCCAACATGTCCAACAATTAGAAAAAGAGGAGCAAAAAAGCTATACTCACCAAAACAAAGGAAATAATGAAGATTTGAGCAGAAATAAATGAAACAGAAAAACAATCAAAAGAATCGTTAAAACTAGAAATTGATTCTGTGAAAAGATTAATAAAATGGACAAACCATTGGCAATTTAAAAGGAAAAGTTGCAGATAATATGAATAAGAAATGAGATGGGTGGCATCACAACAGAACCAACCAAAATAAAAAGGATAATATCAGGATACTATGAAAAACTATACTCCAGCAAATTTGAAAACCTAGAAGAAATAGGTAGATTTCTAGAACACACTTCTTACTTAAACTAACACACTGAGGTAGAAAATTTGAACAGACCTATAACAAAAGGAGAAGATGAACAGGTCATAAAAAACTACCAACAACAACAAAAAAGTCCTGGCCTTGATGGCTTCACTAGAGAAGTCTATCAGTCATTTGGAGGAGAGCTGACATCAGTCCTCCACAAACTATTCCAGAACATAGAAAAGAAGGATTAAGTATTCCCAAATTCATTTTATGAAGCAAACATAACCCTGATACCAAAATCAGGCAAAGGAAAATTACAAAACAAGGAAAAATATGAAAAGGAAAATCACAGACTTGTATCTTTCATGAATATAGATGCAAAATTGTTCAACAAAATCTTAGCCAATAGAAACCAACACTGTATCAAAAAAATAATACAGCATGACAAAGTGGGATTCATACCAGATATGCAAGAGTGATTCAGCATTACAAAAATAATCAAGGTAGTCCATCATATCAATAAAAGAAAAGAACCACATGATCATAACAATTGATACAAAAAAGACATTTGATAAAGTCCAACACCATTCCTGATAAAAATTCTCAGCAAAATAGGAATAGACGGGAAATAATTCAACATAATAAAGGGTAAATATGCAAAACCAACAGCTACCATTCTTCTCAACAGAAAAATACTGAAAGCATTCACTTTACGAGTGGGAACCAGACAAGGATGCCTTCTGTTACCACTTCTATTCCACATCGTATTGGAAGTCCTCAAAAAAATTAACAAACTCAATTGCCGTTGAGTCAAGTCCTAGCCAGGGCAGTAAGACAAGAAAGGGAAATAAAAGGTATCCACATTGTTAAGAAAGAAATAAAAGTATACCTATTTGCAGATGATATGATCCTATGCATAGAAATACCAGAGACTCAGCAAGAAAACTAATAGAACTAATTGAAAGATTCAGCAAAGTGGCAAGATACAAGATCAGCATACAGAAATCAGTTGGATTCCTCTACATCAACGAAGAGATCTCTGAAAAGGAAATAAGGAAAACAGTATCATTTACAATGGCTACCAAAAAGATAAAATACTTAGGAATAAATCGTACCAGGGACACAAAAGGTCTATACAAAGAAAACCACAAAACACTACTACAATAAAGTATAAGAGACCTACATAAATGAAACACCATACCATGCGTATGGATAGGAGGAATGAACATTGTGAAAATGTCACTGCTACCCAAAACAATCTATAGATTCAGTGAAATCCTGATCCAGATTCCATCAGCTTTCTTTAAAGACATGAAAAAACTAATGACTAATTTTATATGGAGAGGAAAGAGACCTTGGATAAGCAAAGCACTACTGAAGAAGGACAAAGTAGGAGGTCTCATACTCCCTGATCTCAAAACCTCTAAACCTGCCATATAGCCACAGTAGTCAAAACAGCCTGATATTGGTACAACGACATCATACAGACCAGTGGAAAAGAATTGAAAATCTGGAAACAGATCCATCTGCTTATGGATAGCTGATCTTTGACAAAGGACTGAAACCCATTAAATGGAGAAGAGAAACTCTCTTTAACAAATGATGCTGACAAAAGTGGGTATTTATTTGCAGAAAAATGAAACAAGATCCATAATTCACACTATACACAAAAGCTAACTCAAAATGAATCAAATACCTAAATGTAAAACCTAAAACTATAAGGTTCATCAAAGAAAAAATAGGGACAAAGTTAAGGGCCCTAATTTATGGCATGAATAGACTATCAAACATAACCAAAAATGCACAAACAGCAGAAGATAAACTAGGTAACTGGGATCTTCTAAAAATTAAATTCTTGTGTGCATCAAAAGACTTCTCCAAAAAGTAAAAAGAGAACCTACAGATCCGGGAAAATATTTGACAACAACATATCCAACAAGGGACTAAGCTCCAAAATTTATAGAAAACTTCAACAGAAAAGACAAACAGTCCAATTAAAAAACAGGCAGAGAACATGAACCAGATACCTCATCAAAGAAGCTATGCAGGGGGCAAAAAAACACATGCAGAAATGCTCATGATCATGAGCCATTAGAGAGATGCAACTCAAAACAACAATGAGGTATCTCACCCAAATAATAGCAGAGTTCAGAGAAATTGGAAGGCCCCTCTCCACCTTTCCCTTGTGAGCCCCTCCCCTCTCCTTACTCTTTAATAAACTTTGGTTCGTGTGGAAAAACATTAATAATGACAAAGTTGAACAAAAGAGAAAACAAATGCTGGCAAGGATGTGGAAAGTTTGGAACTCTCATACATTGCTGGTGGGACTGTAAAGTGGTACAACCACTGTGGAAAACAGTAGGGTCCTCCCTTAAAAAGTTGGAAAAAGAAATACTATTTGACATAGTAATCCCACTACTAGGTATATATCCTAAAGAAGTGAGAGCTGGGACACGAATAGATATATGCATATTATATATGCTGTCCATTGCAACAGTATTCTCTAGCAAAGAGATGGAAGCAGCCTAAGTGCCCATCAACAGATGAGTGGATAAAGAAACTATGGTATATAAACACAATTGAATTCTATGCAACATTAAAGAATAATGAAGAGTTCCAGCAAGATGGCGGACTAGGCAGAAGGATTGCACAGACCCTCTCCAATGAAGAAAAGGGAAACCAATTAACACAGACACAGAAGATAGTCGTGGACCCCTGAGCCTTGAAGGGAAGGATACAGAATTGGACTAAACCCCAATTAGCAGAAGAATTTGCGTGAAAATACCAAAAAAAAGGAGACATACGG
>NW_006921737.1:716480-718075 GCF_000298275.1 Orycteropus afer afer | reverse complement strand
TGTAAATTTTGGTCAATGACATGAGACAAAGTATATGTGAACTGCTGTATGAAAAGTGAATTTACTCTGTAAATCTTCACCCAAATCAAAATAAAATTATTAAAAAAAAAAAAGAATAATGAAGAATTGGCAAAACATCTCATAACATGGATGGACTTGGAGAACATTATGCTGAGTAAAATAAGTCAATCACAAAACAAATATTTTATGAGTCCACTATTATAAAAGTCAAGGAAAGGTTTACACATGGAATGAAACTCTCTGTTGGGTATGAGGAAGGGGAAGGGAGGAAAATTGCTAGTTAGGTAAGAGAAACATACTGATCTGGGTGAAGGGAAAGGCAATGCCAAAGTGGGTGACCAGCATAATAACACTAAGGAAAAGGAAGACACGGAGAGGTGCACAGGAGGTACAGACAGCAAAGGTAAGTACTTTAACATACACAATACTGCATTGTCAGTAATAACAAACATTAATCTCTGGATTGGTAAATAGGTAGACAGGCAAGATGATCAGGTATGGGTAGTTGAAAGGCAATATACACCAGGCCATATGTAGGTTTGGCCCATGGTATTTCTACATACATATTTGTATGTGCTATAAAAATGTCTATATGTATAATAGACTTAATAAGGGGTAAAGTTATAACTTCCTAGCTATCACCAAACACCATGAGAGAGTAAGTCAGTGGGCCTACAGGCTCAGGACCGTGGTTGCAGAGGACATCAAACTCAATTGATGTAACATACTATACAAAAACATTGTTCTGTATCCTACTTAATGAGTAGCAACTGGTGTTTTAAAAGCTTGTGAGTGGCCTTGTAAGATGCAGCAATTGGTCTCTCCTTATCTGGAACAAAGAAGAGTGAAGAAAATCAAAGATGAATGGAAACAGTCTGAGGGACTAGTGGAACATGGAAACCTCAGCCTCCATGACTATGAGAACAGAAAAACTAGATGGTGCCCGGCTACCACTCCCAAACACTCAGAAAGGGATCAAAATTGGAGATATGGTATAGAGTGGGAGAAGATTATGGAACAAAACTCAATCATAAAATGACCAGGCTTATTGGTCTGATGGAGACTGATGAAACCCCTGAGATATGGCCTCTAATCACCCTTTGGACCTGGAATTGAATTCACTCCAGTTGCTTAACTTTCAGCCACACAATAGACAGACAGGCGTTGAGGTGAACAGTTAAACCAGGTAGATGTACTCCTTGGAGCAATCAGCCATAGAAGATCAGAAGGGTAGCATTTGCACAGAGAGAAATCTCAGAGGGCATATAGCAGAATGCCTTTGCATAGTCAATAAAACACGGTAAACGTCTTTCTGGTATCGTGCTTTCAGCCAAGATTCATGTGACATCAGCAGTGATATCCTTCATTCCATGTCCTTTTCTAAGTGCAGCTTGAAATTTTAATTATTTTCAGCAAAATTTTACTTGTATGTTATATACTTTTTTTTTTTTTTTAACATTTTGTCAGGTTTGGGTGAAAGTTTTCAGAGCACATTAGTTTACCATTTAACATTTATACACATTTAGTTTCATGACTGGTAGCATAGTGGCTAAAGCACTTGACTGCTAACCAGA
>NW_006921737.1:714576-715310 GCF_000298275.1 Orycteropus afer afer | reverse complement strand
GAGTCGTCCCCGACTCATAGCGACCCCTCCTTGGGTTTCCAAGGCAGTATCACTACGGAAGTAGGATTGCCCAACCTTCCTTCCGAGGAAGCTTCAGAGTCTTGTCTGACATCCACTTTGGTCTTTTTTTCTTTCTTGTCTTTTTAATGACGTTTTGCTTTCTTCATATATAATATGCTTGATGTCATCCAACACCTCTTCTGATTTTCAGTCATTAGTGTTCAGTGTGTCAAATCTGTTCTTGAGATAGTTTTTAAATTCAGGTGGGATATACTCAAGGTCCTACTTTAGCTCTCATGGGCTTGTTTTAGTTTTATTCAGCTTCAGTTTGAACTTGCATATGAGCAGTTAATGGTATGTTTTGTAGTTGGCTCCTGGCCTTATTCAGATTGATAATACTGACTTTTTTCATCATCTCTTTGTACAGATGTAGTTGATTTAATTTCTGTGTATTCCACCATATTGGATAATCAAAAAATCAAATCCACTGTCATCGAGTTGATTGTGACTCATAGAAACCCCCATTGGGTTTCCAATGCTATAAATCTTAACTACAGTAGGTTATCTCATCTTCCTCCTGTGGAATTTGAACCACCTACCTTTTGGTGGTTGGGGCATAAATTTGAATAATAGTCATATTAACGTGTCTTTCTTGTAGGCGTATGGATATTATCCTATCACTGACAGCATTGTATTTCAGGACAGATCTTGAAACATCCTTTGTGATGATGAAT
>NW_006921737.1:708719-713251 GCF_000298275.1 Orycteropus afer afer | reverse complement strand
GGGTTTGAACCGCCAGCCTTCTGGTTAGCAGTCAAATGCCTTAGGCACTATGCTACCAGAGCTCCCAAGTGATATAGTATACAATGGATAACATTAAACTAAACTCACTGCCATCGAGTCGATTCAGACTCACAGCAATCCCTCCTTGGGTTTCCAAGGCAGTATCTCTATGGAAGTAGATTGCCCAGTCTTCCTCTCAAGGAGTGACTGGTGGGTTTGAACCCCCAGCCTTCTGGTTAGCATTAAGTGATATAAAATTCCTAAGACTTCTACTGCTTACCAAGAGGTTATTGATAATTTTAGCTCATGCTGTTGAAATCAGATAATTCATCCATATGTGCCATAAATAGGTACTGGTATCGTCTGTGTACCCACCTTGTGTGAGACTACATGGGTAAAAATCTGACTCTTGATCTCTACTTTGGAGAATCTCAGTCAGGGAGGGAGTCAAACCACTAATGTATTATTAGTATGATGGTGGACTAGAAGAAGCAATTAACTTGTAATCATGAGATCTTGAATGGAAATCTCAAATGGTCATTATGTTGGAATGTTCCATTTCATCTGTATATGTTTTTAACATTTTCTAGTTCTGGATATTTCTGTCAGTGGAGACTACTTTCCTATCATTCCCATTACTATACATTTAGAAACTCACAATTCTGTAAGACAGGATGCGAGAAAAGGAAAGGTGTGATGGGTATCATGGTTATCCAGATCAAGTTTGGAAAATATGTAACATGGCAGTGATTATAAAGGTTAGCTATTTTACTGAGGCTTCCTTTTATTTAACTAAGCTTTGTTTTCTTGCAGTGTTCACAGTTGGGATCATGTTACTCAAGGCCTAGTAGAACTTGGTTTCATTTTAATGGATTCATATGGGCCAAAGAAGACTCTTGAAGGAAAAGCTATTGAAATCAGCCCAGGTCTTTCTAGAATGCCTGTCCACCAAGCATGTAAGCTAGGAGCTAATATCCTGTTGGAAACTTTTAAGGTGAGACACTAGTTTGGCAACCATTGCCTAATTTTGTTAAGTCATACTGTAAATACAGTATAACATTTACCTGAGCATTTTAGGACAAGAACAAAAGCAGAAATTGAGGTGGTATTGAAACATTCCTGACCTAATTACATGCAATATTTACTTTCTCATCCTTTCTTTATAATTTTTCATTTATTTCACTAAGTCCTATCATTTCTAGTCACTTCTTAGAAGTTTGAACATACAATGGCTTTTCTGTGGTTTCTCTTCTTCCAGCAGTAAATTATTTTTGGATTTTTTTTTTAATGCTATTCCCTCATTCAAATAATAATATTTAAGTCACTGGAGAACATCCTAAGGAGCTCTGGTGGCATAGCAGATAAGGAATTTGACTGCTAACCAGAAGGTCAGTGGTTCAAACTCACCAGCCGCTCTGTGGAAGGAAGATGGGGCAGTCTACTTTTGTAAAGATTTACAGCCTCGGAAACCCAGTGGGGGTTGCTATGAGTTGGAATCGACTCGATGGCAGTGAGTTTGGTTTTTGTTTGTTTGTTTGTTTGTTTGTGTGTTTGTTTGGAGACCATCATAAGGAGCTCTGGTGGTATAGTGGTTAAGGCATTTGGTTGCTAACCAAAAGGTTGGTGGTTCAGACCCACCAGCTACTCTGCGAGAGAAAGATGAGGCAGTCTGTGGTCTGCTTCAGTAAAGATTTACAGCCTTGGCAACACCATGGGGGTTGCTGTGAGTCAGAATGATTAAATCAAGAAAATTCACTCTTTTTTTTTCCCCCGTCTGTTTATTTCAGCCAGAGTAATTCTTTTGAGATTTTTCCATGGATGGTGCATATAGTTGGTTCTTTTTTATTGTTTGTAGTATTCTGTGATATGAATATAATCACAATTTGTTTTTCTACTCACCTGTGGATAGATTTTTAGGTTGTTTCCATTTGTTTAGCTATTACAGATAAAACTGCTGTATACAACTTTGTGTAGACATGTGCTATCATTTCTCTTGGGAAAATACCTAGTAGTAAATGGGTGGATCGTGTGGTAGATTTATCTTTAATGTTTTATGAAGTTTGGTTTTATTTTGGAGAATATCATAGCTTGAAGATTCATGTTTGTTTGTTTCTTTTTTTTTTTTTTTTGAGACAATCTGACATTTTAAAAAAATATTGTGATTTGTGAAAGTTTACAGAGCAAATTCACTTTCCATATAGCAGCTCACACACACTTTGTTTCATGACATTGACTGCAATTTCCCACAGTGCAACAGTTCCCCTCCCACTACGTCCCCATAGTTACCTCTTCCCTGTGTCCTTCCTTTCCATACACTCCTGCCCCCTGAGCTGTCTCCCTGTGTATACACAGCCCTTCTATTCTCCCATAATTGATCTCTCTAAGGAGTATATCTATGTAATGTAAATGTTCAGCTCATATGCCTGTCTTTTGTTTGGCAGAAGCCACAGGAGTGGGTTCAGTTCCAGACCTGAAGGGCAGCTAGGGGTCATAGTCTCAGTGGTTCCATCAATCTCTATCAGACCAGCAAACCTGGTCTCTTTTTCCTTTTTTTTCTTTTTTGAATGATTTTGAGTTTTGTTCTACATTGTTCTTCCACTCTATCCAGGACTTCCTGCATAGATCCCCCTCTGAGTGGTTGACAGTGGTAGCTGGGCACCATCTATTTCTTCCGATCTCATAGTCATATAAGCTGAGGATTACATTGTGTACCAGTTGCTTGGACTAATTGTTTCCATGTGTCTTTGGTTTTCTTCATTTTTCTATGCTTTGGATGAGGAGAGACCCATCATTGCATCTAGATGGCTGCTTGCAAGCTTTTAAGATTGCAGTTGCTACTCGCCAAAGTAGGATGTGGAACAATGTTTTGGTGTAATATGTTATGCCAATTGAGCTTGATGTCCCCTGCAACTGTGGTCCTGAACCCTCAGTCCAATTATTCACTCCCTCTGGGTAGCTGGCTTTGGCCAAGAAGTGACTACAACCTTGTCCCTTGTCAGCTTTTCTATATACCTGGGAATTCTTACAGAGCATACAAATACACTTGAAACCTAAACATGGTCGTGGGCACACTCCCCCCTGGATAGACACCCTAATAGTTCGTTAGTTGTTTTTAAAGAACCCAAAATGGATGGATGGTTTATATTTTTTGACATCCTTACCAAATTTTGACTTTCATTTAATTCTTATATCTTCCAAAAATTCATTTCCTTTCACATAGTAATTGAAAGCAAATTAAATCATATGTGAGGCTAAACTACATTTGCTTTGCTAGTGATTCCTTTAAGTCATCTTTTTGACATTCAATTGTTTAATGTAGCTACACATCAAAAGTGTCTGCTGAAAATGTTATTTGGAAGCTAATCTAAATGTAAATCTGGTGTTCTGATCCAGAACTATGAGGTGAATGCTGTAGAATAGTCCTTGAGGGTTTCAAGTCGATTGGATAATATGAATGACCCTTTTTAACAGCAATCTGATTAAAAAAATTCCCAGGATAAGAGACTTTAGTGTTTTTTATTTTTAAATTCATATTCTTTACAATTAAAGAGGTATACATTTGATTTCACATGAATATTGGCTTTGTCAAGGCACCTGTAGAGTATAATTTACTTTTACTGATCTAACCATCAGTCTAAGATCTGAAAGAAATTAGTGTGTACCTCAAAAGAATCAGTTCAAGTAAGAATTTTAACTAAAATTTGCATACAAATTCAGAAATTTTTTAGGCAACTGCTATCTACTTCCATAGTGATACTGTCTCAGAAACCCGTGGAAGGGTCACTATGAGTCAGGTCTGACTTAACAGCACATAACAACAACAACATGCTTCTAGAAATTAAGAGGTTAATGAAGATTTTTTTAGATGTCCAGAAATTTACATAGGCTTTCAAATTTTAATTTTTAAGATAAAGCTTTTGTACTGTCAGAAATTTGGATGTTAGCATATAGTGGATATCTTAGTAAAATTACTCCTATTTGATGTGAGGCCTTATGTGTACCATTACTTGCACATGATCTGTTCTTTTACGTTAATGAGGCATCTGAACACAGAATGAGGGTAGATTTGAGTGATTCTGACTTTCCAGATGATTCGCATTAGTTTCTGATTTGTCTTTGCAATAAACAGTGAAGTTTTACCCATACCCAGACTGTCTGAATTCTGCCTAACATGCATTGATGTAATTGTTAGCCAAAGATCACCAAGGAGTATTCTGTTAGTCATTTTCTTGGTTCTTCTGTTCTTTTTAGATTCATGAGATGGTCAGACAAGAAATTCTGGAGCAAGTCCTCAACAGGGTTGTTACCAAGACATCTTCTCCCATCAGTCATTTCTTAGGTATGAACTTTGAAAAAGTGGACAAAGTTCTCAGGAATATTTTCCTTTAAATGACATCATGACTTGGTCTTCAAAGAACTATTATTCAGAATTTAATTGATTATTCAGAATTTCTTTGATTATTGTGATAGTTATGTTTGTATGTCAACATGGCTGGGCAGCTGGATGTAGTATTCCCCATGATGAGACTGGT
>NW_006921737.1:706985-708339 GCF_000298275.1 Orycteropus afer afer | reverse complement strand
AAGGTTGAGAGGCTTTCACCCAGCCCCTAGAGCCTGGCACTTGAACTTGGAGTTAAAGCCTCCAAATTGTAAGAATAAACTCCTGTTTGTTAAGGCCATCTCATTTGTGGTATATTCTTGTCAGAGTGGCACTAGGTAACCAGAACAGTTATGCCAGTAAAACATAAGTCCACTCATGTTGTCTGTGGTTTCAGGAAAGCATTGGTTGTTCAGGAAGGAAAGGAGTATATTACTGATGAGTGACACTTCCATTTTACATCAACTCTTTTTCCCTCTTTTAATACTTTTCGGATGTGTGCTGTCCTTCTGCTACCTCTCATTGACCTTCTGTTCTCTTAATCCCAGACATTCTGACCAGTGCTTTTCTCTTTGGTGATTTCTGAATTTGCTGTTTTAACACGTATCCACTAATATATAAATCCACAGGCTTTCTCCTAGTCATCAGTTTTCTTAATTTCTCAGCATAATTCAGCACTGTTTACAAGTTTCCTAAAACTTTCAGGTTCTCTGGTCAATTTTCCTTCTTATCCCACCTGTGACCAGTTTTCCTCTTTCTCCTTTAGTGCTTTTCTTTCTTCTACCCTTAAACATCAGGATTCTACAAGAATTCTATCTTTGACAGTGTTTTCTTTTTTCCTTTATAGCTTTATTGAGGTATAATTGAAGTACAATAATCTGTATATATACACAGTATAACAATTTGATAAGACTTTTATACATCTCATCTGTGAAACCATCACCATAGGAAAGATTATTAACATACTCACTACCCACAAACATTTCCTGGTGGCTCTTTATAATTTGCCCCATTATCCCTCTCTTTCTCCCTTCCTCCCATCCTCAGTCTAGGCTGCTTTCTGTCACTATAAATTAAATGATTAAATTATGAAGAAAATTCATTCCTTTTTTTGGGGAGGGGGCTGTTTGCTTATTTCACTTAGAATAATTCTTTTGAGATTTATCCATGGATGTTTCATATACTAATAGTTGGTTCTTTTTTTTTTTTTTTTTTATTGTTTGTAGTATTCTGTGATATGAATATAACCACAATATGTTTTTCCACTTACCTGTGGGTAGATTTTTAGGTTGTTGCCAGTTTTTAGCTATTGCAGATAAAGCTGCTATGGATGTTCATATATAAGACTTTGTGTAGACATATGCTTTCCTTTCTCTTGGGAAAATACTTAGAAGTAAATGGGTGGATCATATGGTAGGTTTATCTTTAACAGTTTAAGAAATTGCAAAACTTCTTCTACCATCTCATTAATTCTGTCTTCCATCGCATCAATTCTTCTCCTTTGCCCTTCCAATGTGTTATCTATTTCTGACAATTTAGTATTAATCTTTTGGATTT
>NW_006921737.1:703538-705090 GCF_000298275.1 Orycteropus afer afer | reverse complement strand
CCAAGATTATCTTCTGTGTCTGTGTTAATTGGTTTCCCTTTTCTTTGTTGAAGAGGGTCTGTGCAATCCTTCTGCCTAGTCTGCCATCTTGCCCCGCCTCAGCTGCAAAACTTCTTCTAAAGTGATTCTACCATTTTATATTCCTTCCAGCAGTGTTTCCAATTACTCCACAGTGTCACCACTCTTGGTATGATGAGTCTTTTCAATTTTAGACATTCTAAGGAGCTCTGGTAGCATAGTGCCTAAGGCACTTGACTGCTAACCAGAAGGCTGGCAGTTCAAACCCACCAGGCACTCCTCAGATGGAAGGTTAGGCAATCTACTTCGTAGTGATACTGCCTCAGAAACCCAAGGAGGGGTCACTATGAGTCAGGTCCAACTCGACGGCACATAACAACAACAAAGAGCTCTGGTGGCATAGCGCCTAAGGCATTTGACTGCTAACCAGAAGGATGGCGATTCAAACCCACCAGCCACTCTGCGGAAGGAAGACTGGGCCATCTACTTCTGTAATGATTTACTGCCTCAGAAACGCAAAGGGGTTGCCATAAGTCGGAATTGACTCAATGGCAGTGAATTTGGTTTTTTTTTGTTGTTGTTGTTTGTTTAATAGGTGTGTATTGTATTTCACTGTGGTTTTAATTTATGTTTCCTTAATGCATAATTACTATTTTTTTAAATATAATTACATACAGTAAAATACACATAATTAAGTGACATGAGTCAATGCGTTTGTTTGCAGTGTTCCCTTCCCTCCCCTCCCACCCCTGGCAACTAATAAAGAAAGTTTCCCTCCATATATAACCTTTCCTTGAACCTCTACAACAACAAACTAATACTATATTTGTCTCTGTGATTGACTTATTTCACTCAGCATAATGTCCTCCAAGTTCATCCATATTAGGTGGTGTTTTGCAGACTCTACATTATTCTTTAGTGCTACATAGCATTCCATTATGTGTATGTACCATAGTTTGGTCATCCACTCTTCTGCTGATGAGCACATAGTTTGTTTCCATCCTTTTGCTATTGTAAATAGCGCTGCAATGGATAAGACTATGTGTATATCTGTTCCTGTCCTGGCTCTCACCTCTCTAGGATACCTACCTAGTAATATCTAACTGGGTCAAATGATGTCTCCATTTCCAGCTTTCTAAGGAATCGCCATATTGCTTTCCACAGTGTTTCTATCACTTCACAGTCCCACCAGCAGTGTAGGAGAGTCCAATCTCTCCACATCCCCACCAGCATTTGTTATTTTCTGTCTTGTTGAACCTTGCCATCAGTGCTGGGGTGAGGCAATATCTCATTGTTGTTTTGATTTGCATCTCGCTGATGGCCAGCGATCATAAGCATCTCTTCATGTAGTAGCTGGCCCCCTGATTATACTCCTTGGTGAAGTGTCTATTCATGTCTTCTGCCCATTTTTCAATTGACTTGTTAATTCCTTTGCTGTTGAGGTATTAGAGTTTTCTATAAATTCTAGCAATAAGTCCCTCGCCAAATATGTAATTATCAGCAAATATGAGTATGTTGCTGTCATTTTTGTTAT
>NW_006921737.1:695941-702248 GCF_000298275.1 Orycteropus afer afer | reverse complement strand
TTGTTCTTGTATTTTCTTCCAAAATTCTTCTAGGGTTTTGTCTGTGTTTTCCTTGGTCTGTCTCTCAATCCTTTGAAGAGACCTAAATATAATTCTTTTGAATTCCTTATCAGAGACTTCCAATGCTGCTTCTTCCTCAGGGATGTGTTCTGGGTCTGTATCCTGCTCCCTTGTTTCTACCACTTTATCTCGCTTCTTTGTGTGGACTATGATGGTCTCTTGTCTCTGAGACATCATGACGTTGTTGTATTTAGATCTCTGTTAACTGTGAAGAGCAGCTAAGGGTGAGTCAGGCTCTTCTTGGTGGTGGTTTACATTGGCCTGTTGTTGGAGAAGGAAGTAGTGGCTCTCACTCAGTAAGTGAAGTTGCAGGAGGTGTGGGTATAGTTGTGTCGTATCGGGACTGTTGCTGTTTTCCACTCAGTGGGACAGAAATAACAATTGAATAACCATCAAAAAAGTAAAAGCAAATGGAAAAAAAATAACACCGTGTAATCACACAGGAACAGTAACCAAAAAAGGGAAAAAGAAGGAAAAAAAAACCCTGCAATATCTGGGGAGACCAGCAATAAGAGAAAAAAGTTAGAGAAGGAGAATAGTGGGGAAAAAATGGGAAAAACATAAAAGCAAAAACAAGGAATGGGGTTAACCACAAGAAAGAAAAAAAAATTGCAGTCAGGAACAGGGAAAAGAAAAAAAGCTGAAAACTAGAACCTGGGAGGGGATTAATAAAGAATTACAGTTAAAAGGACAAAAGTAATAATAGTAGTAGTAGTTTTAAAAGAGACAAAAACAAACTAAAAAACAGAAAAAATAATCAGGGTAGGGTAGGGCACCCAGGCTCTGTCCAAGCACACAGACTGGGGTGGAATTTCTGCCGGCCCAGAAGGTGGTTGGGAGTGAGGGATGGCCACACCTCCCTTCACCAAGAGGTTGTGGGGTATAAGAGTAACAAGGGGAATGTCGCACCTTTCCAATCGTCCGAGTCTGGAATGTCACTGGAGTTCCCGGCAATTGGAGCCTGTTCTTAAGTCCCTAGAATCTGAGAGAACAGTGATGCTTTAAATATTCTAAATGGTCAAGCTGCTTGTAAACATTCAAAATGGCTGCACCCTCCAGACAGATAGAAGTCCACAGCTCAGCCCGCCTTCCTCTTCGCTGCTTCCCCTTTTATTCCCCAGCCACCAGAACAGTCCCCTGTGCACTCCCTGGCTAGCAGGGCCAATTTTTAGGTTAATTCTTAGGTCCTACCACCACTTGGTGCCTAAGGGACTTGACTGCTAACCAGAAGGCTGGCGGTTCAAATCCACCAGCCACTCCTCGGAAGGAAGGTTGGGCAGTCTTACTGCCTCGGCAACCCAAGGAGGGGTCACTGAGTCAGGTCCAACTCGACGGCACATAACAACAACCACCACCACCACTTGGCAGTATCTAAGCTCTCTGTGCCGTCAGGATCACTGCCAGACTGCAGCTCTATATGTCTCCTTTTTTGGTGTTTTCATGCAAATTCTTCTGCTAGTTGGAGTTTAGTTGACTTCTGTACCCTTCCCTTCAAGGCTCAGGGGTCCAGGATTATCTTCTGTATCTGTGTTAATTGGTTCCCCTTTTCTTTGTTGAATAGGGTCTGTGCAGTCTTTGTGCCTATTCCGCCATCTTACCAGAACTCTCTATTTGTGTTATTATTGAGTTTTAAGAATTTTTTTATATGTTCTAAAACAATATCCATACCTCATACCATACACAAAAACTAACTCCAGATAGATCAAAGCCTTAAATGTAAAATCTAAAACTATAAAATTCATCAAAGAAAAATAGGGACAAACTTAGAAAGGCCCTAGTTTATGGCATAAATAGACTATCGAGCATAACCCAAAAGTCCAAACAGCAAAAGATAAGCTAGAGGATTGGGACCTTCTAAAAATTAAATTATTATTGCATCAAAATAATTCTCCAAAAGAGTAAAAAGAAACCCTTAGATTGGGGGAAAAAAAATATTTGGCTATAACAATCTGATAAGGGACTTATCTCTAAAGCTTATAGAAATCTCCAGCATCTCAACATCAAAAAGACAATACAATTAAAAAATGGGCAAAAGACATGAACTGACACTTTACCAAAGAAGATACTCAGTTGGCCAACAAACACATGAAGAAGTGTTTGTGATCATTAGTCAATAGAGAGATGCAAATCAAAAAATGAGATACCATCTTACCACAGCACTAACAGCAAAGTTAAACAAGACAGAAAATAACCAGTGCTGGCGAGGATGTGGAGAGATTTGGACTCTCGCACACTGCTGGTGGGACTGAAAATGATACAACCACTGGAAATTGGTATGTTCATTCCTTAAAAAAATTGGAAATAGAAATACCATTTGATCTAGCAATCCCATTACTAGGTATATGTCCTGAAGAAATGAGAGCCAGGACATGAATAGATATGTGCACACTCATGTTCATCACAGCACTATTCACAGTAGCAAAGAAATGGAAACAAGCTAAGTATCCAACAACAGAAGAATGGATAACCAAACTGTGGTGCATCCACACAACGGAAATACTATGCAACACTAAGGAATTAGTAGAATCCATGAAACGTTGCGTAACATGGATGAACTTGGA
This sequence comes from Orycteropus afer afer, assembly GCF_000298275.1. NCBI lineage: Eukaryota > Metazoa > Chordata > Mammalia > Tubulidentata > Orycteropodidae > Orycteropus > Orycteropus afer. The sequence goes on along the minus strand of NW_006921737.1, from coordinate 699,627 downwards.
GGACAGTATGCTGAATGAAATAAGTCAATCACAGAAGGACAAATATCATATGAGCCCACTATTACAAATAATATTATACTATTATTACAAAAAGTCAAGGAAAGGCTTATATACGGAAGGAAATTTTTTTGTTGGTTACCAGAGATAGGAGGAGAGTAGAGGTAAAATTGCTAGATAGGTTTAAAAAAAAATAACACACACACACACACACGCACACGGAAGCTCTGGTGGCGTAGTGCCTAAGGCATTTGACTACTAACCAGAAGGCTGGCAGTTCAAACCCATCAGCTACTCAGAAAGAAGGTTGGGCAGTCTACTTCCGTAGACTACCTCAGAAACCCAAGGAGGGGTCGCTATGAGTTGGATCCAACTCAATGGAAGTGAGACAGAAAGATATATAGATATATAGAGAGATATAGATAGATAGATATTTAAAGATTATTAGTGGTTACCAGGGGTAGGAGGGAGGGGGAAAGGGGAAGCTTTTGATTGCAGGGCATTGAGTTTATGCTGATAGTGGTGGAATATTTTGGAAAAGGATATCAATAATGGTGGCACAACATGAAAAATGTCATCAGCGTACCTGAGCTATAAGTGTGGAAGTTATCATGTTGGTGGATGTCTTGGTGTGTATGTTTTCACCGCAATAAAAGTAAAATAAATGGTTAAATACCATTTCAAGTTTAAAAAAATTTTTTTTTTCTCTATGTATTCTAAATACAAGCCCTTTGTTAGATGCATGTTTTGCAAATATTTTCTTCCGGTCTGTGGTTTGGCTTTTAATTTTTGTAACCATGTCTTTTGAAAAGCAAACATTTTTAACTTGGTGAAATCTAATTTATCAGTGTATTTTTATAGTTCCTGCATTTTTTTGGCATATATAAGAAATCTTTGCCAAACCCCAGGTCACTAAGATTTGAAGCTTTAAGTTTTAGCTCCTACACTTAAATCTGTGATCCCTTTTTATTAAATTTTGTATATGAGATGAGGTAAGAGTCAGTTTTTTTTTGCATATGACTATCCAATTGTTCCAGCATAATTTGTTGAAAATATTATCCTTTCTTCATTGAGTTACCTTGACATCTTTGTTGAAATTAATTAACTGTGTATATGTGGGTCTATTTTATGACTGTCTGTTCTGTTCCTATGATCTAGATGTCTGTATTTATTCTAAGATTATATATGCAGCAATTTGACCCACATATTGCTTGTTGTTCTTGTGTGCCGTCGAGTCAGACCTGACTGACAGCAACCCCTCCTTGGGTTTCTGAGAGTATCACTATGGAAGTAGATTGCCCCATCTTCCTTCCAAGGAGTGGCTGGTGCCAATCTAATATTCTTAAAGTACTACTCTGTTACTAAGGAATCATCAGTGCCTTCTTTAATAAATTATCAGCTTTCTGCCCTGGCACTAAACGTCCTTGACAGTTTGATCCTATCCCACCTTCCCAACACGAACTTCACTTATTTACTTTTCTGAATCTTTCACCCCAGCCCTGCTTATTTCTCCACCAACCTGTAAAGGTATCACACACTTGGCCATTCCTGAATTTTTACTCGTACTTTTCCTTGACTTATAGAAGGACTTTCTGATTCTTGTGCACCTAAATGTTACCCATCTTTCAGAACTCAAGTTTTCCTCTCTTTGCTTTCATAAAGCTTACCAGCTCATAATGATCTCCTCTTCCTTTGAACTTCTATTTAAACTCTCTCTTTACCATTTGCTAGGCAATAAACCATGTTTGGAATTATTACATATTTGTTATTTTTCTGTTGTTTACCTCTTTATTTCTTTAAAATGTAGCCTTCAGTATGAACTATACTTCAACACAAAGAAAATAAAAATCCTCACCACTGGATCAGTAAGCAACACTATGAAAAACAGAGAAAATACTGAAGTTGTCAAGGATTTAATTTTACTTGCATCCACAGTCAATGCCTATGGAAGCAAGTCAAGAAATCAAATAGCATATTGCATTGGGCAAATCTGCTGCAAAAGACCTCTTTAAAGTGTTAAAGAGCAAAGATGTCACTTTGAAGATTAAGGTGCACCTGACCCAAGCCGTAGAAGCTCTGGTGGCGCAGGGCCTGAGGCACTTGACTGCTAATCACAGGGTCGGTGGTTCAAACCCACCAGACCCTTCGGGGAAAGGGAGAAGGGGTGATCTGCTTCCGTAAAGATTTACAGTTTTGGAAACCCAATGGGGGTTGCTGTGAATCAGAATCAACTCGATGAGTTTGGTTTTTTGATTTTTGACCCAAGCCATCATCTTTTCAATTGCTTCATATCCATGTGAAAGCTAGACCATTTAGTATGGGAAGAGTGGGGTGCTGCTATAACAGATACCTAAAATGTTAAAAAGGAGCTGTGGTAGCATAGTGCCTAAGGCACTTGACTGCTAACCAGAAGACTTGCGGTTCAAACCCACCAGCCACTCCTCGGAAGGAAGGTTGGGCAATCTACTTCCATAGTGATACTGCCTCAGAAACCCAAGGAGGGGTTGTATGAGTTGGGTCCGACTCCATGACACATAACAACAACAGCAAAGTGTTAAAAAGCAACTGCTACTACCCACTGTGATCAGTATTACCATAGAAGATCTGGATAAAAGAAGAAGAAGAGAAATGTAGAACAAAATTCAAAATCAGAAAAGACCAGACTTACAGGTCTGATAAAGACACCCCTGGGGATTAACTTTCAGCCAAACAACAGACAGGCCTGTAAAGTGAACAGTAACACCAGGGAGGAACATATTCCTCAGTACAGTCCACCATATGAGACCAAAAAGGGCAGCATTTCCCCAAAAGCCAAGCTGAAAAGACAGGAAGGGGCAGGAAAGGAGGATGATTGGAAATGGGAACGTCAGAGAGGAAGTGAGAACAGTGCTGTAACACTGAGGGGATAGTAACTAATGTCGCGAAACAAAACGTGTGTCAATTGTCGATTGGAAGCTAATTTCCTCTGTAAACTGCAGTAAAAAGTTCAAAGAAAATTATATAGATCTTTAAAAGCAAAGATACCATCTTAGCACTAAAGTGTGCCTGACCTAAGCCATGGTATTTTTAATAGCCTCATAGGCATACAAAAGCCGGTCAATGAATAAGGAAGACTGAAGAATTATTGATGCATTTGAATTATGGTGTTGGCGAAGAATACCGACTATACTATAGACTGCTAGAAGAATGAACAAATCTTTTTGGGAAGATGTAAAGCCATAATGCTCCTTAGAATCAAAGATGGAGAGACTATCTTGCTTATTTTGGACATGTTATCATTAAGGACTAATCCCTGGAGAAGGACTTTATGCTTAGTAAAGTAGAGAACCAGTGAAAAAGAGGAAAACCTTCAATGAGATGGATTGATGTAGTAGCTGCAACAATGGGCTGAAACATAGCAACAGCTGTGAGGGTGGTGCAGGACCAGGCAATGTTTTATTCTTTGTACATCAGATCGCTATGAGTTGGAACTGACTTGACAGCACCTAACAACAACAATTTCTTTAAAATATTTTTTCTTAACTTTAAGCAGATTGCTAAAATTCTTTTTTTTTTTTTTTTTTTTTATTGTGATTTAGGTGAAGGTATACAGAACAAATTCACTTTCCATACAGCGGTTCACATATACTTTGTCTCATGACATTGACCACAGTTTACCACAATGCAACAGCTCCCCTCCCACTTCCTCC
>NW_006921737.1:681985-695466 GCF_000298275.1 Orycteropus afer afer | reverse complement strand
TTCTTTGCTCTAGATGAGGAGAGACCCATCGTTGCATCTAGATGGCAGCTTGCTAGCTTTTAAGATCCCAGTCGCTACTCGCCAAAGTAGGAGGTGAAATAATGTTTTGTATAGTATGTTATGCCAATTGAGATTTCTAAAATTCTTGAAGGAAGATGTGTTATGCTTTAATCTTGATAAGGCAATATTTTGCTTGCACATAATAAAAATTTATACATATATTGATTTTATTTGAGCTTGGAAATATGAATACATTGTGTGGCACTTATCTAGGCAGTATAATGAGTTATATCTTGTAGTCAGACAGTTTAATTTTTATACTCTAAAAAAAGTTCAAGAATTCTGATTACATTGGCCATAAAAAAAAATATATAGGGTCAGTAGAAATTTATATTGCTGTATATTTAAGGAGCTCTGGTGATGTAGTGGGTAAGGCATTTGGTTACCAACCAGAGGGTCAGCAGTTCAAACCCACTAGCTGCTCTGCAAGAGGAAGGTGAAGCAGTCTACTTCCATAAAGATTTACAGGCTTGGAAACTGAGGTGGGAGTCACAATGAGTTGGAATTGAATCAGTGGCAGTGGGTTTGGTTTTTTTGATTTTATGCTTGACTTATTTGGAAAGGAAACAAGACTTTTTACATTTCTTTCTCCAGATTTATTTTCAAGTTATTTGAGACAACTGATAAGAGCTTCTGTTTTTCAGACCTGCTCTCAAGTATCGTCATGTATGCACCTTTAGTTCTTCAAAGTTGTTCTTCTAAAATCACAGAAACTTTTGACTATTTGTCCTTTCTGCCCCTTCAAACTGTACAAGGACTGCTTAAGGCAGTGCAGGTAAGGCCATTGACTCCTCTAAGTAACTTACCCAAAACTAAAGTTTAACTGTCTAATGAAGTTTGATGTGTTTCATTATAAAACTATGTCTAAGAAATCCTATTCCCCTTGATTCTAAAATATGAAACTTTGTGTTCAAAGGGCAGGAACACTGTGCTAGACTCTTTTCCTAGCTCATTCCTCTTTACGCCACTATTATTAAGTCAGTGAAGTAATTAGAAGTCTCTCAGAAAATTATTAATTGAGATTAATAGGTTTACAAATGTTTTCACAATTAGTTAATACTAGCTCTGGTAGCATAGTGCCTAAGGCACTTGACTGCTAACCAGAAGGCTGGTGGTTCAAACCCACCAGCCACTCCTTGGAAGGAAGGTTGGGCAATCTACTTCCGTAGTGATACTGCCTCAGCAACCCAAGGAGGGGTCGCTATGAGTTGGGTCCGACTTGACAGCACATAACAACAACAACAACAGTTTAAATCTAGTATTTCAAAGTATGTATACTATTGGCCTTATTATGAAATGCAAAAAACGTTGAAATATGTATGTAAAACAGAACCAAAGTTCCTTACTTTAGCCATGTGGTAACAGTATTGAGTCAAAATAAGCTAAGGCTAGTATAGTCTTGCTCTGTTTTTACCCACTGATTTTTCCTTTTTCAGCCCCTTCTCAAAGTCAGCATGTCGATGAGAGATTCCCTTATACTTGTCCTTCGGAAAGCTATTTTTGCCAGGTAGGTAGCATCCCTTGGAATCGTAGGAACTAATGCCTTCTGATACTGGAACTGAAAGTTAACTTTGCCATCTCCCAATACAGCCTGCTAACAGCAGTCATGCAGATTGACCTTACAGAACACTTTTCATCACATGAGGCATTGTGCTAAATGCCTTATGTGCTTTATCTCATTTAATTCTCAGAGCAACCCTATGAAGTGAGAACTATTACTATTTACAGATAAAAAAAATATATAGGCATAGAGAAGGTAAGTGACTTTCCAAAGATCACACAGTAGTAGGTGGTAGAGCTAGGATTTTAACATGTATCTGTCTAATTTCAGAGCTTGATGATCTCAAGTACTCTGTTGTACTGCTCGTAGAATAACCATGAAAATAAGGTCCTGATGCCAAATACTCTGCTATCTGAGCTAGCAACAGTTCAGAAGGGGAAATCATCTGAATTCAGAAGAATATATTAAGAAACTCAGTTTAGTGAACATTGGAATTATGGTCTAATAGCTAGTAGGGTGAATAAATTGTTGAAGGACCCAAGTTCTGTTTGAGGTTCAGCCAATGCCTCCTGACCTGTCTTATTTCTTAGTGTATAATATAAATTAAGGATTATATAATCTAAAAATACTAAAAATTTGGTGATTTTAAGAACAAGATTCCCAGTTATTATCACATTGTGCTTATTATAATACACTCATGGAATCCTGAGAAACAGCTCATAAGTAGCCATATGCTGTTGTCCCTGCTCTGGAATTGCCAGTTTTCTACGTTCCTCACTACATGACTTTAGGCTGAGGATAATATATACATGGGTTTTTTTTAGCTGTTTTAACATCTGTAGTTGAATTAATCATTTATCCTCGGTGAGAAGATTAGTGTGTGATTTTTCTAGATGGAGAGTCTTCATAACACACTGCATTCTTCTGTGAACAAATAGAAGGGAAGTTTACTTTCAGACACAGTGAAAATCAATTTTCTTTGCTGTTCAGTACTTATATTTGCGTTCCTGGTCCATTGTACAGCCTTACAGCACTCTTACTCTCATTCCCCTCATAGACTTATCAACAGGATAGAGAAAAGTACAGATAGTGTCATGAGGTTAAGTAGATAATGAAAAAGGAGAACTGGTGGCCCATTGGCTCTTGGCTGCTAACCAAAAGGTCAATGGTTTGAACCCACCAGCTGCTCCACAGGAGAAAGGTGAAAAAGTCAACTGAATTCCTGTATTGCTGATTGCTTTGAACAGGTGATGCCTTATTTTTGAGTATGTAAATTCAATTAGGTTTGCTTTATTCTTCATTGCTTATACATATTCCTTCTTTGTGTAGAACTAACTGGATTTTTCTGACCCAGAAACCTAGTCCTGTGAAAGCAGAATTGTTAATTTCTTCTCTGTTCCTGAGCTAGCCAGCTTGATGCCCGAAAATCTGCAGTTGCTGGGTTTTTGCTGCTCCTGAAGAACTTCAAAGTCTTAGGCAGCTTGTCATCCTCTCAGTGCAGTCAATCTATTGGTGTCAGTCAGGTAAGGACGGCTCGTACTAACTTGTCTGATGTGCATTGATGCAAGAGTTGATGATTTGCAAGCTTTTTTCTTTTATTCCTATCTGGTTATAAAAATGATCCTGAAACCAAAGGGGTGATGATGATGATGATGGCAACTAACATTTATTATAGCAGTTTTGCTGTGTGCTAGATCTGAGCTTTCCAGTATTACAGCCATTAGCTCCATGTGGCTATTGAACTGAACACTTGGTTGAAATGTGGCTAGTCCAAATTGAGTTGTACTATAAGTGTAAAATACACACTGGATTTTGAAAACTTAGGGTGAAATAAAAGAATGTAAAATTCTTATTAATATTTTTTATATGTTGAAATGATAATATTTTAGATAGGTTAAATAAAATGTATTTTTAAAATTAACTCCAGCTCTGGTGGCATAGTGCCTAAGGCATTTAACTGCTAACCAGAAGTCTGGGAGTTCAAACCCACCAGCCACTCCTCAGAGGGAAGATTGGGCAATCTACTTCTGTAGTGATACTGCTTCAGAAACCCAAGGAGGGGTCGCTATGAGTCAGATCTGACTCGATGGCAGTGATTTTGGTTTTGTGTTTTGGTTGCTTTATACTTTTTTTTTTACATGTCTACTAGAAGATTTTTAATTATATCTATGGCTTGCATTTGTGGTTCATATTATATTTCTGTTGGACAGCAGTGTGCTAGATACAATGCTAAGTGCTTTAAATGAAATATCATTTAATCTTCACAGTAATCATCTAAGGATAGATGCTACTATTGTCCCCATTTTAAGAATGAGGAAACTGAGGCTGAAAGAGGTTAAATAGCTTACCCAAGGTCATATAACCAGTAAGTGATAGAACTAAGCAGTCTCATGGTGCTGTGGTAAAAGCATTCATTCAGCTAGAAGCCAAAATGTCAGTGATTTGAGCCCACCAGCCACTTTGTGGGAGAAGATGTGGCAGTCTGCTTTGTAAAGCTTTATAGCCCTGGAAACATCGTGAGGCAGTTCTGTTCTGCTCTGTAGGGTCACTCTAAGTCAGCATTGACACCATGGCAGGGGGTTTGGTCTTTTGATTTAGTCTTAGCTACCTCACTATGCTGGGAGCTTGAGTGGCATATTGTCTAAGGCATTTGACTGCTAACTAGAAGGCTGGCGGTTCAAACCCACCAGCCACTCCTCCACAGGAAGATTGGGCAACCTACATCTGTAGAGATACTGCCTGGGAAACCCAAGGAGGGATCACTGTGAATCAAATGGACTTGACAGCAGTGAGTTTGGTTTTGTTTTTTACCTCGCAATGCTGCAATAAAGAGCTCTGGTAGCGTAGTGCCTAAGGCATTTGACTGCTAACCAGAAGGCTGGTGCTTCAAACCCACCAGCCACTCCTCGGAAAGAAGATTGGGCAATCTACTTCCATAGAGATAGTGCCTCGGAAACCCAAAGAGAGGTCGCTATGACTCGGATGTGACTCCACGGCAGTGAGTTTGCTTTTTTTTGGTTTATGGTGGAATAAGGAATTAGTGATTTTATTATGTAAATCAAACAGTGGATGTTAGTTCTTTGTCATGTCCATTTCTAAACTAAAACTACGTATCTGCTTACTTTTAAACCTCTCAAAAATTTGTGGAAGCTTATGCTTTTTATAGAGCCAGATTCTTCTTACTACTAAAGACACTTAACGAAGTCTTTTAGGTCTTTTAAGTAAAATTCAGTATAGTATGATTACTGGGTACAAATGGCATGGAATAATCAGTATGCCTTCCTCGGCAGCTGACATAGGGGAGGAATTCGTTTTGTTAAAGTACTTGCAAATGCTCTATTTCCAAAGCAGAATAAGAGTGACACTTATCACAGCATGGTGACAATTATAATGTCTGCCTCGATCCTGGCTATTGGCATGCGGGAAAAGCTAAACCTAAGTTTCTTTAATCAAGAATATAGACTCATGTTACTTCCTTAATAAGAAATTACTTTGGTAAAGTAGACGTGAACCAGCCTCTTTATTTCAGGTCCACGTGGATGTTCATAGCCGTTATAATTCTGTTGCCAATGAAACGTTTTGCCTTGAGATCATGGACAGTTTGAGGAGGTGCTTAAGCCAGCAGTCTGATGTTCGAATCATGCTTTATGAGGTAAGTCAGCAGAGTGGAGGGAGTGTAATAACCCCCAACCAGTAATCCTTTTTTCTTTTAATAATTTTCTTTTCTGATTATAATCACTTTATACTTTATATAGTTGAAACACTCTTATTTGATGCCAAAGTTGTTTAAGGTAGGGAATTTTAAGGTAGAGTTGAAACATCTTAAATGTTTATTTTAACTTGAAATATTTAAATTATAATATTTAAATATTACAGTAGTATAAATTTTATAATACTATAAATAATTATAATACGATATATCTTTTGATTTAATGCCAAGGTTTTTTTTTTAATCTTTTTGTTTGTTTTGTTTTTGAGTATGTGTCTGCCATTTAGAACTTCTGTCATCTCTGTAAAACAGTCATACCTTAATTTATTGCTTGTAATTTCAAATTTTTGTTTACCTAAAGTGAAAGGAGCTCTAGTAGTGCAGTGGTTAAGGCATTCGGCTGCTAACCAAAAGATCGGCAGTTCGAACCCACTCACTACTCCACAGGACTTGGGTGAGGCAGTCTGCTTCTATAAAGATTCACAGCCTTGGAAACCCTATGGAGCAGTTCTGCTCTGTCCTGTAAGGTCACTATGAATTGGAATTGACTTGATGGCATTGGGTTTAGATTTGGTTTAAAGTGGTATAAAAATTTAAAGACACTTCAGGTGCAATCTTAGTGCACAGACTTCCTAGATATGTTCAGTTTTACCCCTAACCATTAGTCACTGTTTTTAGAGGCTTATCTTATTAAGTCTGTCCAAAACATTCTTTTTAGTTTTTATTAAAAAAAAAACTTTTTTTTTATTGTGCTTGGTTTTCAACAGTTTACAAAATGTCTGATTAAATGACATAATTTTATTTATGATGACCATACAATTAGCAAAAAGATTTGAGACAGATAAACTGACTTTTGGTTAGCTGAACTGTCATTCAGCTAGTGGGAACACAAGTGTGCAATTATGAAGGATATCCCACTAATTTCCAGCATTTAGCATACCATAAACTTGAGCAAACGTATTTTATAGAAGGAATGAACAGTATTAATTAATCTAGCATGTAAATTAAGCAACACTTATTTCAGAGAGCAGCTATTATAATACCTATATTTCACATTCTTAAAATAACACTTAGTGAGGTACAGTAGTTACCAGGCACTGTACCAGGCACTGGATTTTTCAGTCTTCTTATTAAAAAAAAAAAAAGGAAAATACAGAAAAATCTGTTTAAAAATATCAATAATCCTACTATACCACAAAAAATACATATTTATGCAATATTGACATCATAAGCTTTATATAGTTTTTATCTCTTAATACTATACCATAAGCATTTTCCCATTTCATTAAGTGTTCTTTGGCAACATGCCATAAAATATTCTTTATGGATGTATGGTAATTTATTTAACAGTTTCCTTAATTTTGGATGTTATAGTTGTTTCTTGTTTTTCCACTGTGAACATTGTTGCACCTGAGTATTTGGCCACAATGCTAGGTCAAAGATTGTTGTTGTGTTGTTGTTAGTTGCTGTCAAATCAATTCTGACTCAAAGCAACCCTGTGTGTTAGAATGATTTAAAGTCTTGTGGCACACCCTGGCAAGCACTGACATTTTCTTTAATCATTAAAAAATCTTTGCTCAGCATCCATTCGTGATACAAACTTGCAGTAATTCTCAGTAAACTAGGATTAGAAGACAGCTTGCTCAACCTGATAAAGGGCATGTATGAAAAACCTACCCAAAACCCCAAACTCACTGCTATCAAGTCGAATCCAACTCATAGTGACCCCTCCCTGGGTTTCCAAGGTGGTATCTCTATGAAAGTAGATTGCCCAGTCTTCCTTCTGAGGAGCTGCTGGTGGTTTTGAACCGCTAGCCTTCTGGTTAGCAGTCACATGTCTTAGGCACTGTGCCACCAGAGCTCCCTTGAAAAACCTATAGCTAGAATCAATGGTGTAAGACTGAAGGCTTTTTCCTACAGTTGATAACAAGACAGGGAAGTCTATTCTCAACACTTCTGTTCAACATTGTAGTGAAAGTCTTACCCAGTAAAGTAAACAAGAAAGAGAAAAAGAGGCATACACATTGGAAAGGAAGAAGTAAAGCTGTCTTGATTCACATAGTGTACATAGACAGTCCCAAAGAATCTACAAAGAAAGCTACTAGAGTGAGTTTAGGAAGGTTATGGAATACAAGTTCAATTACCATGCAAAAATTAATTCTGTATGTTAGCAGAAATAATCTGGAAATTAAAATACAATAATATAATAAAAGTTAAATAGGTGTATATTTAGCAAAATATGTGCAAGATATGTACACTGAAAACCTCAAAATACTGCTGAAATTGAAGAAAAGCTAAATAAATGTACACTGTGCCATGTTCACACATTAGAATGCTCAATATTGTTAATATTTTAGGTCTCAAATTGATCTGCAGATTCAATACAGTCCCATTTAGAAACTCAACAGGCTTTTTTTTTTTTTTTTTTTGGTAGAAATTTAAAAGTTGATTCTAAAAAGTACAAAGTTGGTCATTAGAGTTTTGATAAAGATTTCCAAGATAATTTATTGGATGAAGGATGATCTTTTCAATAATGATCCTAGAACAGTTGTTCATTGTGTTTGAAGAGGTCCCTAGAATCACTTCTAGCTTTGATGATTTTGCTGGGAGGACTCACAGAACTTAGCATATATTTGGAATCATGGCTAACATTTATTACAGTAAAGGCTACAAAGCAAAATTATTTATTACAGTTAAAGGCTACAAAGCAAAATTAGCAAAGGGAAAAGGTGAAGCCCAAAGGAAATGAAGTATAAGGTTCTGAGAGTCCCCTCCAAGTGTAATTGTACAAGATGCATTTAATTCCTCCAGCAATGAGTTGTGACAATATGTGTTGTTGTTTTTAGATGCCTTTGAGTTGGTTCCTATTCATGGAAACCCTGTGTACAACCAAATGAAACACTGCCTGGTCCTGTGTCATCCTTATAGTTGTTGCTGTGTTTGAGGTTGTCCTCGCAGCCACTGTGTCAGTCCATATCATTGAGGGTCTTCCCCTTTTTTGCTGACCCTCTGCTCTAACAAGCGTGATTCTGCTCTCCAGGGACTGGTCCCTCCTGATAACATGACCAAGGTACAAGAGATGAAGTCACCCATTCTTGCTTCTAAGGAACATTCTGGTTGTACTTCTTCCAAGACAGACTTGTTTGTTCTTCTCGAAGTCCATGATATATTCAGTATTCTTCACCAACACCATAATTCATCAGTCCTTCTGCCGTCTTCTTTATTCCGTGTCCAGTTTTCACATGCAGATGAGGCAATTAAAAATAGTGTGGCTTGAGTCAGGTGCACCTTAGTCTTCAAAGTGACATCTTTTGCTCTTTAACACTTAAATAGGTCTTTTGTAGCAGATTTGCCCAGTGTAGTACATTGTTTGATTCCTTGGCTGCTGCTTCCATGGGCATTAATTGTGGAACCAAGTAAAATGAAACCCTTGACAACTTCAGTCTTTTTTCCATTTATCATGATGTTGCTTATGGTCGAGATATGAGGATTTTTCTTTTCTTTATGTTGAAGTATAATCCATACTGAAGGCTGCAGTCTCTGATCTTCATCAGTAAGTGTTTCAGGTCTCCTTCACTTTCAGCAAGCAAGGTTGTGTCATCTGCCTATCACAGGTTGTTAACGCGTCTTCCTCCAATCCTGATGTCACATTCTTCTTCATATAGTCTAGCTTCTTGGATTATTTGCTCTGCATACAGATTAAATAAGTATGATGAAACGATACACACCTTTCCTGATTTTAAATCATGCATTATCCTCTTGTTCTCTTTGAACAACTGCCTCTTGGTCTATGTACAGGTTCCTCATGAGCACAATTAAGTGTTCTGAAATTCCCATTCTTCACAGTGTTATCCATAATTTGTTATCCACATAGTCAAATGCCTTTGCATAATCAATAAAATACAGGTAGACATCTTTCTGGTATTCTATGCTTTTAGCCAAGATCCATCTGACATCCGAAAGATAACCCTCAATCCACATCCTCTTCTGACTCTGGCTTGAATTTCTGCAAGTTCTCTATCAACATACTGCTGCAACTATTTTTGTTTCCTTCAGCAAAATTTTACTTGCGTGTGATATTAATGATACTGTTCGATAATTTCCGTATTCTTTTGGATCACTTGTCTTTGGGATGGGCACAAATACGGATTTCTTCCAGTCATTTGGCCAAGTGGTTGTCTTCCAAATTTCATAAACGATCAAGTGCTTCCAGCATTGCATCTGTTTGTTGAAACATCTCAATGAGTATTCTATCAGTTCCTGGAAACTTATTTTTCACCAGTTCCTTCAGTGCAGCTTGGACTTCTTCCTTCAATACCATTGTTTCTTGGTCGTAGCCTACCTCCTGAAATGGTTGAATGTCAACCAATTCTTTTTTGTACGATGACTGTGTATTCCTTCCATCTCAGTATTTTACCCGTAGAATCCTTAAATATTGCAACTCAAGGCTTGAATTTTTTCTTTCAGTTGACAAATGCTGAGCATCATCTTCCCTTTTGATTTTCTCATTCTACTTCTTTGCATATTTCATTATAATACTTTACTTTGCAATCTTGTGCTGCCCTTTGAAATCAGTTCAGCTCTTTCACTTCATTTCATCCATTTGCTTTAGCTACTCTCCATTTAAGAGCAAGCCACCACAATATGACAAACTGGCAGATGAGTGATGGGTAATAACACATGCAAACTGTTATCTTCTAGGGAAGTTGATTAGGAACTCTGGTAGCACTGTGGTCAAGACATTGAGCTGCTAACCAGAAAGTCAGAGGTTTAAATCCACTAGCCACTTTGGTAGAAAGATGAGACAGTCTACTTCCATAAAGATTTATAGGCTTGAAAACGTTATGGGGGTTTCTGTGAGTTGGAATTGACTTGATGGCAGTGGGTAGGCGAGTTCATTAGAGAATCACCACCCACGGTTTTTCCTGGGGACTTGTTATGCTTATATATGTCAACACCCCTCAGCATATACCAAAATTCTGAGCTCTCAGAAAGAAAGCAAATGTTCCTCATAAACCACTTTGTTTGTATAAACAGTTCAGGCATAGTGAGCAAGTCTTATCATTTAGGGAAAGTTTTTTTTTTTTTAATCAGTATAGGGAACTGTTAACCAGCCAGGTTCCTAGAAGCCAGCCAAGGACCAACTTCACAAGGAGGCCTTTCTAAAGATGGGCAGTCTCAGGGTTGCTTTGTTTGCTCTTTTCTGCAGAGTCATCCATATATTAATATATATATATATATATCAACCTTGGTTGGCTCCAATTAAAAAATTAACTTGAAATGGACCATGACTTAAACCTGTTAGGATATTGGTATTCATTTATTCATCAAAGACTTACACAGTACCTCATTGGTTTGTGAGAACTCTTTGTATTTTATTGGTATATACACCTGTGTCATGTTTGTTGTAAGTGTATGCTTGATTGCCCTTTTTTTCCCTATGATTTTTTTTGTCCTACAGAAATGTTAATTTTTCATTGTTATGCATATTGATCTTTTCCTTTGAGACATCTTCTATTTTTATGAGTTCATCTCCTTCCAGTAAGTGAGTTTATCATCCAAGGAGATGATTCTTTTTGCATATATATGTGTGTGTATGTGTGTGTATATAGATATAGATATAGATATAGATATAGATATAGATATATAGGGAGCTCTGGTAGCATAGTGCCTAAGGCACTTGACTGCTCACCAGAAGGCTGGTGGTTCAAACCCACCAGCCACTCCTTGGAAGGAAGGTTGGGCAATCCTACTTCCGTAGTGATACTGCCTCGGAAACCCAAGGAGGGGTCGCTATGAGTCAGGGCCGACTCGATGGCAAACAACAAGATATATATATATCTACACACACACAATATATATACATATATATATTGTGTGTGTGTGTATACGCACACACACATATGGATGGATGGCTTGTATTTTCTTCTTGTTTTTTTTCATACTTGTGTTTTTTATGTTTAGCTATTTGATTCATCTAGAATATTTTTTATAAGATACGTAAGAAGCTAGCCTTCCCCCAGATTAACCAGTTGTTCAAACATACTGCCTCCTTTATGTATACTAAATCAATTTGTATGCTACTCTTTTATTTTGTCTGTAGATTTTGTGCAAGGCCAAGTGTTTTTATTGTTACATATTTGTGAAATATTTCATTACCTGGTAGGACTCATCTCCTTTTGTTTCATCTCTTTCAAAAAAAATTTTTTTTGTCAATTCTCATTTTGTCATTGTCCCGTGTCATCCTCACAATTGTTGCTAAAGAAATATATAGTGTTATTTTAAAGTTGTGATTGTCCAGATCAATCTCTATTAAAGAGCTTATTTGTTTTCTACTTGATGCCTTTTAGGGGTTCTATGATGTCCTTCGAAGGAATTCTCAGCTGGCCAATTCAATCATGCAGACTCTGCTCTCACAGGTAAAATACATTTTTACGGATAAAGAGAAAACACATAATGAAGCATTGAAAGGCAACGCACCTTCTCCAGACTTTTCAAAATATAAAATAATAATTCCCAACTAGTACACTGGTGTATTGTGGATGCCTGGAGTGGTTTTATTTTAATCACTGCTTATGTGTCTGCCATATTGCCATCATCTGACAGTCACCTCTGAGTTAACAGTCTATATCCTAAGGCAAAAGGACATTTTGAAGAATGGTTTGTAGAAGGGCTAGCAAAAGCTATATGTATCTGTTATGTTTTATTTCTGAAAGAAAAAAAGTGAGAGCTCTAAAGCAAATACAGCAGATTATTGACATCTGTTAAATCTGGGTAAAGATACTCATGTATCTGTTATTTTCTATACTTTTCAGTTTTAAAATAATGTTTTTAAATTATGAAATATTTCAAAGGACTAAGACGAGAAGAATTCAGTGGAGAGTATCTGGTGTGAATAAGACCTTTTACACTCAACATTTATTCATCAAGCATTTATTTGATTTTTTTTTTTTTTTTTTTGTAACAGCTTTATTGAGATATAATTCACATAGGTTGCAATTCCCCATTTAAAGTGCATAGCTCAGTGGTTATATAACAAGTGATTTTTTTTCTGACTGGCTTCTTTCACTTATCATATTTGTTTAAGATTCATCCACATTATAGCTTATGTCAGACCTTAATTCCTTTTTACGGCTGAGTAATATTCCATTGTGTGGTATTTGAATCTTGTTTTATTTATATATATCAAGAGAGTTCAAGATGCTGTTTTTACTAATAGTAGTAACAACGATAATGTTTAGCACATATTGAGGGCCAAGCATTTTATTATATTAATATAGTGTAATGTAGCACTTATGTGATGATCCCATTTCATCCTCACAAAAAACCTTTTGAAATAACTGTTATCTCCATTTTTCAGATTTCTATCTTCAGGCTCTGAGAAGTTAAGTGATTTAATTTGTCCAAGGTTGCATAGTTAATAAGTAGCAGAGCTGGGATCTGAGCTCAGATCTTTCTGACTCACGAACCCAAGGTTAACCAATGTGCTATAATGTTGAGTACTAACATGAAAAGCCTCATGTCAAGAGCACTGGATTAACAGTAAGAAGAGCTAAGTTCTATAATGGTCTTCTAGTAATTTACTGAGTAACCCAGGCAACTCTTGAACTTCTCTTGGCCTCAGTTTTTGCCTCTATAATAAAGAGTGGAACCAGAACATTTTTAAGATCTCTTCCTCTTTTTAACATACTGTGAGCTTCCATGGTCTAAGGTAATTCACAGACATACAAGAACCTAACTTTTCTAGATTTCCTTCCTGATGCTGAATGAAAAAATTAAGACTTGGCCTGTCATCACCGAATTTGAGCCCTAAGTTGAGTTTTGATTTTGAAAGAACCATTGACTTCACACTGCCTGTGAAATAAATACTGAAAAATGTCGTGACCTCCTGTGCACATTAGGAATTAGTATGAGAGAATATAATGATTACTAGAAGAGGGACCTTTTTAAAATAATTACTTCTTAAAAATCTGTAAAAACAACCTACATCAAACCCATAGACTTGTTTTCCACTTTTAAAAGTTTGGATAGACTGGTGAGGATGTGGAGAGATTGGGACTCTCATACACTGCTGGTGGGACTGTAAAATAGGACAGCCATTGTGGAAAGCAGTATGGCCATTCCTTCAAAAGTTGGAACTAGAAATACCGTTTGACCCAGCTATTCCATTACTAGGTATATATCCTAAAGAAATGAGAGCCATGACAAGAA
>NW_006921737.1:679282-680710 GCF_000298275.1 Orycteropus afer afer | reverse complement strand
TTTGGAAAAAAAAAAAAGCGGGGAACAGCTTTGCTGGCCCAGTGGAGCCTGGTGGAACCACTGAGACTATGGCCCCAAGCTGACCTTCAGGTCTGGAATTGAACACACACCTGTAGCTTCCAGCCAAGCAGTAGACAGGAATATCAGTTGAGCATTTACCTGAGGTAGATACACTCCTTGGAGAGAACAAGCAAGAGAGAAAGAAGGGCTGCTCAGGCACAGGGAGACAGTTCAGGGGGCAGGAGTGCATGGAGGGATGGTCACAGGGAAGCGGTACCTATCGGGAGGAAGTGGGAGAGGAGATGTTGATTGTGCTAAATTGTGGTCAGTGTCATGAGACAAAGTGTATGTGATCTGCTATATGGAAAGCATTTGCTCTGTAAATTTTCATCCAAATCACAATAAAAATTAAAAAAAAAAAATTAAAGTTTGGATAGAAAGAACAAAAGTCTCCATCTATTTTAATCATCAAAGATGTTGACTGTAGAAAACTCCAACACTTTAACAACAGAAAGACAAACAATCCACTTAAAAAATGGACAGAAGACGTGAGTAGACACTTCACCAAAGAAGATATTCAGGTGGCTAACAAACACATGAAGAAATGTTCATGATCATTAGCCATTAAAGAGAAGCAAATCAAAACAACAATGAGACCATCTGGCCCTGGCACTAATAACCAAATTGAACAAGACAGAAAATAACCAATGCTGGTGAGGATGTGGAGATAGTGGGACTCTGTTACACTGCTGGTAAGACTATAAAACGATACAACCACTGTGGAAAGCAGTATGGTGATTTCCTTAAAAAGTTGGAATTAGAAATACCATTTGATCCAGCAATCCCATTACTAGGTATATATCTTAAAGAAGTGAGAGCCAGGACAAAAACAGATATATGCACACCCATGTTCATCACAGCACTGTTTACAGTAGCAAAAAGATGAAACAACCTATGTGCCCATCAACAGAAGAATGGATAACCAAACTATGGTACATACACACAATGGAATACTATGCAACACTAAAGAATAATTTAGAATCTCTAAAACACTCCATAACATGGATGAATTTGGAGGACATTGTACTGAATGAAATAAGTCAATCACAGAAGGACAAATACTATATTAGTTCATTAGTGTAAAAGTCAAGGGAAGGTTTATATATAGAACAAAACTTTTTTTTTTTGGTTACCAGGGGTGGGAGGGGAGGGAAGGGAACAGTGTTAGATAGGTAGAGACAAGTATTAATTTGGGTGAAGGGAAGGGCAGTGTACCAAATGTGAATGATCAACACAGTAGCATTGGGGAAGAGGACAACAGAGAGAGGTACATGAGATGAATCCTTTTGCGTATATAGTACTGCATTGTCAGTGATGGCAAACATTAATCTACAGGTGGATAAATGGGTAGACAGGCTGAAAAAATTT
>NW_006921737.1:676357-679104 GCF_000298275.1 Orycteropus afer afer | reverse complement strand
TTAAGAAATAGAATATTACCAATATCTTTCATGTTCCCTGTATGCCCTCTGGATCACATACCCAAGCCATCCTCCTAGAGTTAACCTCTAACCTGTTTCTTTTCATTGCGAGGGGTAGTTTGGAATGTTTTTCTCTCTGTGTCACTTTATCTCTCTGTCATCCTCTTTTAAATTTTTATTTTATTGTGTTGTTGTTGTTGTTGTTGTTGTTATGTGCCGTTGAGTCAGACCCGACCCATAGCGACCCCTCCTTGGGTTTCCAGGGCAGTATCACTACGGAAGTAGATTGCCCCATCTTCCTTCCAGGGAGTGGCTCGTGGGTTTGAACCGCCAGCCTTCTGGTTAGCAGTCAAGTGCCTTAGCCACTACGCTACCAGAGCTCCCTTATTTTATTGTAGTGAAATGTATATAATATGAAATTTGCTATTTTAGCCATGTTTAAGTGTACAGTTCAGAGGTGTTAGTTACATTCATAATGTTGTGCAACTGTCATACCATCTAGTTCTAAAACATTTTCATCACCCCCAAGGAAACTGCATCCATTAAATAATAACTCTCCCTTATCCCATCCTTCTAAATATGTTTTCTTTGTTTTTTTATCATGGTAAAAATATACACAACAAAACTTACAGCAGTTCAACAATTTCTACATGTACAATTCAATGACATTGAATATATTCCTCAACTTGTGCAACCATTTTCACTATCTTTTTCCAAATTATCCCACTACCAGGAACATAACAATCAATTTACCCTAAGCAAAAACTCCCTAAATCTCCCTCCTTTTCATTGCTGTAGCCACTGATAATTTTTGTTTTCTGTGTGTTTGCTCTTTTCCTGTAAGTGAGGTCATACAGTATTTGTCCTTTTGTGACTGACTTACTCCATTCAGCATAATGTTTTTTAGGTTCACCCATGTTGTGGCATATGTCAGGACTTCATTTCTTTTTATGGCTGAGTAATACTGTGTTGTGTGTTTATGCGTTCATCTGTTAATAGATGTTTCCGTTGTTTCTACCTTTTGGCATTGTGAATAGTGCTGCAATGAACATTGATGTACGTGTGTCTGTTCGTGTCACTGCCTCCAGGTCTTTTGGCTATATATCTAAGAGTGGAATTGCTGTGTCATATGGTAGTTTTTGCTCAACTTTTTGAGGAACTGCCAAACTGTTTTCCACAGTAGCTGTACCGATTTCCCACTATTTTAGGTAGTTTATGTAAGTGGAATCATACCATGTTTGTCCTTTTGTGACTGGCTTGTTTCATTGAGCATAATAAAAGGCTCATCCATGTTGTAACATGTATTAAAATTTCATCCTTCTATGGATGAATAATATTCCATTCTACTGATGATACTAACATTTGAATATCCATTCATCTGTTAATGGACATCTGAGTTGTTTTCACTTTTTGGCTATTTTGAATAATGCTGTACTGAGTAGTGGCTAAGGCACTTGACTGCTAACCAGGAGGCTGATGGTTCAAACCCACCAGCCACTCCTCAGAAGGAAGGTTGGGCAATCTTATTTCCATAGTGATACCGCCTCGGAAACCCAAGGAGGGGTCGCTGAGTCGGGTCCGACTCAAGGGCACATAACAACAACAACGTACTGAATACTGGTGTACAAGTGTCTGCTTGACTTTTCAACTTTTTGGGATATATACTTAGGAGTGGAATTGCTGAGTCATATGTTTGCTGTTTTTTAATTTTTGAGGAATCACAAAAACTTTTTACCACAGCATCTTTATATCCCTACCAGCAGTGCTCAAGGGTTCACATTTCTCTATGTCTTCACCAATACTTGTTATTTTCCAATTTCTTTCTTTCTTTCTTTTTTAATAATGGCCATCCTAACCAAAGTAAAACCAAACCCATTTCTGCTGAGTTGATTCTGACTCATAGTGACCCTGTAGGATAGAGTAGAACTACCACATCTTTCTCCTGCATAGCAGCTGGTGGGTTCGAACCATCAACATTTCGGTTAGTAGCTGAGTGTTTAACCACTATGCCTCCAGGGCTCCTTATAGCCATTCTACAACTCAACAAAAGACAAACAACCTAATGTAAAAAAAATGGACCAAAGCCAAAAAATCCAATCTCATTGTTGTCAATTCTGTTCTATAGGGTGTCTCTACTCCTAGCAAACCTATAGGACAGAGTAGAACTGCCCCCATAGTGTTTCCAAGGTTGTAAATCTTTACAGAAGCAGATTGCCACATCTTTCTTCTGTGGAGCAGCTGGTAGGTTCAAACTGCTGGCCATTTGGTTAGCAGCCAGGTGCTTAACCACTGCACCACTCAAAAACTCAAAAAAACTCAATGCCATGGAGTCAATTCTGAA
The DNA here is from genome assembly GCF_000298275.1 of Orycteropus afer afer. Lineage (NCBI taxonomy): Eukaryota > Metazoa > Chordata > Mammalia > Tubulidentata > Orycteropodidae > Orycteropus > Orycteropus afer. Next base: position 676,763 of record NW_006921737.1, on the reverse strand, counting down.
TCATAGTGACCCCCTTTGGGTTTCCAAGGCGATAAATCTTTACGAAAGTAGACTGTCCCATCTTCCTTCCATGGAGTGGCTAGTGATTTGAGTTGGCCAACCTTCTGGTCAGCAGTCAAATGCCTTAGGCACCACACCACCAGAACTCCTTACTGCACCACTCAAAAACCAAAATAAACCCACTGCCATAGATCATATCTGACTCATAGTGACCCCTCCTTGGGTTCCCAGGCGATGTCACTACCAACCTTCCTTGCGAGGAGTGGCTGGTGGGTTTGAACTGCCAGCCTTCTGGTTAACAGTCAAATGCCTTAGGCACTATGCCACCAGGGCTCCCTACTACACCACTTGTTGTTGTTGTTGTTAAGTGCCATCGAGTCGTTTCCGACTCATAGCGACCCCATGC
>NW_006921737.1:666974-673657 GCF_000298275.1 Orycteropus afer afer | reverse complement strand
TATAGACTGAGACAGACTAGGAAGAAGGAAGAGGCCGTCCACTTCTGAAAGAATTGGCCAGGGAAAACCTTATGAATAGCAAAGAAACACTGTTTGGTACTACACCACTAGGGCTTCTTTAAAAAAAAGAAAAAGACAAGACAACTTGAATAGACATTTCTGCAAAGATGTTATACAAATGGCCAAGAAGAACACGAATATGCTTAACATCACTAGTCATTAACCCCAGAAAACCAAACCCATTGCTATTAAGTCGATTCTGACTCATAACAACCCATAGGACAGAATACAGCTGTCCCATAGGGTATTTAAGGCTGCAAGTCTTTATGGAAGCAGACTGCCACATCTTTCTCCCACAGAGTGGCTGGTGAGTTCAAATCATCAACCTTTCTGTGAAATAGTATCTCATTGTAGTTTTTATTTTTATTTCCCTAATGACTAGCGAAGGAACTCTGGTGGCACAGTAGTTAAGTGCTTGGCTGCTATCCAGAAGGTTGGCAGCTCGAACCCACCAGCTGCTCCACAGGACAAAGATGTGATAATCTGATTCCGTAAAGCTTTATAGCTTTGGAAACTCTGTGGGACAGATCTACTCTGTCCTGTAGGGTTGCTATGAGTCAGAATTAATTCACAACACAGGTTTAGTTTTTCGTTTTGGTCCATTTTTTAATTGGGTGGTTTATCTTTTGTTGTTGAGTTATAGGTGTTCTTTATACATTCTGGATATTAAGCCCTTATCCAATATATGGTTTCCAGATATTTTCTTCTGTTCTTGGGTTATCTTTTCACTTTCTTGGTAATGTCCTTTGATACACAAAAGTTTATAATTTTGCTGAAGTCCAATTTATCTGATGTTTCTTTGTTTGCTCTAAGAATTTATCACCAAAACAAGGTCCTAAAGATTTATCCCTATGATTTCTTTTGAGAGTTTTTTTGTTTTGTTTTAACTCATATATCGGTCACTTGATCCATTGGTATGAGGTATGGGTCCAGCTACATTCTTTTGCGTGTAGAGATCTAGTTGTCCTAGATCTTTCTATTCCAACATGACAGACAGTCCAGTCTTTCTTTGTGATAGTAGCGTTTAGTCAATTCACTTTTTTTTCCCTCAAAAAAAAAAATCTATTTTATTGTGGTAAAATATATAGCAAAAAGTTCATCATTTTAACCATTCTTAAGTTCATAATTCAGTGACATTAATTTTCAAAAGTCACTTCATATTTAGTGTAATTACTATAATGGTTGGAATTAGATGGGTATTTTGCTATTTGTTTTCTATTTGTCTTATCTGTTTTTTTCTTCTGTTCCTCCTCTTTTCATGTTAAACAAATAGTTTTGCATGCCATTTTAATTCTTTTTGGCTTCTTAGTTGTATTTCTCTTTCTGTATTTTTTGTGTTTGTTCTGGGGGTTATGGTGTGCATCTTAACTTGACATGATATATTTAGGTTATTCCCAGTTTACTTCTCCATTCCCCCAGCTTCCTGATGTTATTGTCATATATGTTATATTTATCTATGTTAAAATCCCAGCAAGACAGTATTAAAATTTTTTCTTTAAACAGTCATTTTCCTTTTTTTGAAATTAAGAAAAGATAAATTACGTATGCACACATTCACACACACAGTTCTTAATAGGTACCAACATATTTACCATTGCCAATCCTCTTCATTCATTCCTGTGGATTAAAGTATAATTTCTCTTCATCTTGAAATACTTTATTGCCTGCTCTCAAATTTCATCTATGTGGAAATGTCATTATTTTTCCTTCATTTTTCAAGTATGGTTTCATTGAATATACCTGCTCCTCGTGTATCGACTTTCTCGTTCTCCATCATTTTGCATTTACAGCAGTAGTAAAAAAAAAATGTGACTGTTCTGCACATTAATGACATATGTCTGGCAGTACTGAATGCCAAGGGGAGAATAACACTGCTGTGATGGTTAAGGTTATGTCATCTTGGCTGAGCCATGAGTCTCAGTGGTTTGGCAGCTATGTAATGACGTGATGTGGCAATTAGGTAATGATGGAGTCATCCTCCATTTTTGCATAACACCAATTTTCACATAACAGCTTGGTTTTTGGAACCTAACCATGTCGACAAGTTAGGAGTGTTGTTGTTAGGTGCCATCAAGTCATTTCAAGTTAGGAGTGGGTATATAGAATTCTTGGTTGAGTTTTGTTTTTTTTCTTCATTTCAGCACTTTGAATATGTCACTCCATTGTCTTCTGGTCTCTGTTGTTACTCAGGGGGAAGTGAGCCAGTAGTCATATCACTGATTTCTGTTTTTGCTGTGTGATTTTTCTCTTGTTGCTTTCAAGATTTTCTCCTTATCTTTGGCTTTCAAGAATTTTACACTGATTTGTTTCAGTGTGATTCTCTTTGTTTGCATTTCTCTTATTTGGAATTTATTGTGCTTCTTGCATCTATAAATAGATATATTCTGCCAAATTTGAGATATATTCATTCATTATTTCATGAAGTATTTTTTCCTGCCCCCTCCTTCTGAGACTTCAATTGCATGTATGTTGGAATGCCTTATAATTGTCCCACAAATCTTTGCTGAAACTAGGTTCATTTTTTTCTCAATATTTATTTCACTCTTTTTATCAGATTTGATAATTTCTAATAATCTGTTTTCAAATTTACTTATTCTTCTTGTGCCATTTCAGATTTATTGTTCTATTCTTTTATTTATTTATTTGTTTATTTATTATGATTTGGGTGAAGATTTACAGAGCAAATTCACTTTCCATACAGCTGTTCACATATACTTTGTCTCATGTCATTGACCACAGTTTACCACAATGCAACAGCTCCCCTCCCATTTCCTCCCCATAGTTACCTCTTCCCAGTGTCCATCCCTCCATACACTCCTGCCCCCCTGAGCTGTCTCCCCATGCATAAGCAGCCCTTCTTTCTCCCATGATTGTTCTCTCCAAGGAGTGTATATTGTTCTATTCTTGAATGTGTATTAAATTTTATCACATACACGTTTTGTATCTGTTGAGGTGACTGTGTGATTTTTCTCCTCTAATCTGTTACTGTGATGAATTATAAACCAATATCACATTCCTAGGGTAAACCCAAACTGGTTGTAATGTATTACCTTTTTTATACACCATTGGATTCAGTTTACTCCATTTCATGTAGGATTTTTATGTTGATGATTACCAGAGAGATTAGCCTATGGTTTTCATCTCTCCTACTGAGTTTCCCTGGTTTAGTATGAGCTGAATGAAATGATTGGGTATGGAGCAGTATATTCCTTAATATGGCCCTTCTAGTCATAGTCCTTATAACTCCCACCAAATGATTGTGTGGTACTATGCATATAAGGTGCTTATGGCCCACCAAGGGGATTGAACAGCTTGTTAATGTATTAATAATATGGATCCCTAATGAAGGGATTGGTCAGTTTTGTCAGTCTGCTAGGCTTAAAATAAGCCATTGCAGAGATGGAAAGGGGCGGTGGGGACCTCAGTACAATAAAGAAAAAAGAGCTGAGAGTGGATTGAATACTTTAGACCCAAGAGACAGAGAGAGAGAGAGAGAGAGAGAGAGCTATAACACCAAAGATGGTGAGAGTTGGTGAGAAGTAATGGCAGAGAAATAGTGGCAGAAGATGCAGGAGAACCGGGAGACTGGCAAGAGACAGCACAGTGGGCTTCCAGACCCAGGGAGCAAGAGAGCTGAGTCCTTGCAGGCAGAAGGCTTGCTGGCAGAGTGGGATGTTTCCAGGCACCTGGTGGAGCTAGGCTTGCTAACCCACGAAGCTAGAGAGCTGAGAGCCTTCAGGCCAGGGCTTACAGGCAGGATAGGGTGCCTCTGGGCAGTTATCAGTGCAGCTAAGAAGCTTTGTAATGCTTGCCTAGCAGGGCAGAGGCCAGGCCAAGAGCCAGAGAGAGGGCTGCCTGTGGGCACAACTGAGAAGAAGCTGTCCAAAGAACTACTATATCCTGAGTCATATGTTATCCTTAATTGTCACTTGTTATTTCCCTGATAAATCTCCTAATTGTGAGTATTATCTGTGAGTTCTGTGTGGCCATTGCAATGAATTATCAAACCCAGCAGAAATGTAGAGAGTACTGTGGAACGAATGGTTAGTATCAGAGTTGGTAAAAAGGTTGGAAAGAGGAGATACATCTGATCTCTGCCTCACAGGAATCAGCCTTGGACTTTTGATCTTAATTCTGCTTCTTTATGTAGTTGGAGGAGATCAGATGCCCTTGCCACACCATTATTACATCGGAGAATGTTCCTTTTTTTTTTCAGTTTGTGTAAATGTTCCTTTTTTTTTTTTCAGTTTGTGGAATGGTCTAGTTTATTTCCTCTGTTCTTTTTTTTCCCCTTATTTGTTTGGAAATTATATGCTATCTTTCTTTAAGCTAAACTTGAAATTAAATTTTTGGCTTTTGATTTTTTTAGACCACACCAAGAGTATGAAGTTTAGCCCCAACCATATGTGAAGGCTAGCTTGTGGTTAGAAATTCCCTCACATCTAAAGTAAAGCCTTAAAAAACCCAAAACCAAACCACTGCCAAAGAGTCAGTTCTGACTCATAGCAATACCCATTGGTTTCCAAGGCTGTGAATCTTTACAGAAGTAGATTCCTTAGTTAGGTATATATCCGTACCATCTTCCTCCATATGCTCAATTTAGTTTTTAGTTTCATCCACTAAGGATATTTCCTCTTGGGAGGTACAGTTTATGTGGAGGTCTCTGATACAACCTTCCTACCTCATGAGGGCTGTAGGCTTGACTTCAATTCCTTGAGTCTTTCTACAACCGTAGTTCTAGGTCTCTGACTAGCAAATGCCACCAGAGCAAGCACTAGCTCCAGGGCTCATTTATTTGCTAGATTCACACTTTATGACATTTCCCAATACGTTCAGGCCTTTGAGGAATTCCTTTACCTTCCTGTCACCTTAACTATCAGTTTAAATATCTGTATCTGTCTGTCTATATAAATTTTCAATTCAGTATTTTTTTTTTTAAACTAGGAGAGTTGCTCTAGAATCCTAGCCCACCATTTTGCTAGAAATGAAAGTTCTCTCTCTCTCTCTCTTTATATATATATATATATATATATATAATGCCATTGTTTTGTGATAAATCAGCTGTAGAAGCCACATTTGAAATCAAAGTCTCAGATGTGTGGTAATTTTTGGAAAGTCCTGTACTATCTATCCATCAAAAGCTTTTCATTGGGCCTTGGGCCTGATCCTATATGAAGTTTATATTCTATTAGCTAAATTTTATCTTTCAAACTTTCAACCCATCTACATTCACACATTTAACAAGAATAGAAAATTATGATTGAAGGCATAGAGCACTGCTTCCCAACTTAAGTTAATACAGAACTAGTGGCACAACCAGTTAAGCTGTTGACTACTAACCAAAAGGTTGGCAGTTCAAACCCACCCAGAGGCACCTTGGAAGACAGGCCAGGTGATCTGCTTCCAAAAGGTCACACCTTGCGAACCCTGTGGAGCAATTCTGCTCTGCATGCATAGGATTGTCATCAGGTAGAATCGACTCGATGGCAGCCAACAGCAACAGTGACAAAATTCTTCAGACTCCAAAAGTAGAAAAAAAGAAGTTGACTATTTTTTTTTAGCTTTATTATGTGCCAAATAGTATTTGAAGCACTTTATGTGTATTGTCATGTTTAATCCTTATACATGCCTTATACATTTTTATTAGTAATTTCTTCATTTTACAGATAATCAAAGCATGGATACCTGTTGCCATTGTTTCAGTTTCAACTCATAGCGACCCTGTAGGGCAGAGAACTGCCTCGTTTGCAAGGCTGTAAATCTTTACAGAAGCAGACTGCCACATCTTTCTTCTGCAGAGCAGCTGCTGTGTATTGACTGCCTACCTTTGGTTAGCAGCTGAGTGCTTAACTACTGTGTCATCAGGGCTCCTTAAAGCATGGATAACTTTACCAAAATCATCAATAAATGCTGATGCTAGGATTTTTGATTCAGGCATTCTGACTCTAGCCTATAGTCTTAACCACCATGCTATGCTGAAAATGCTGATTGCCAGTGCAGGCTTAGGAATTGGTGTGAGGAAGATGGTGTTTTCTAAGAGATGCAGTGGAAGTGGAATAGGAAAGCAGATCTTAGTGCATTGCCTAAAAGAAGGGCAAAGCATGTAGGCTGGTGTGGTAGTTAAATTTGTATGTCAACTTGGCTGGGCCTGGTTGAGTGTCTGGGCAGCTGGTGATAGTTATTCCCCATGATGAGGCAATCAGCTCCATGGTAGGATCTACCACAAGCAGCCTTTGGGATGTGGGCTGCTTCCTGTATATAAGGAGAAGCCTTGGGGATAGTCTCTAGCTTATGGCACGCTTGGACCCTGCATGTAACTGTGTCATTGTTCAGTAGCCTGCCATGCTCTGCCGACTTTGGGACTTACAATGGACTTAAATTAATGGCCTGCCATTTGGTTTGGTAACGTCGGGACTGTACCTTTTTACTTGTCAACCTTGGGCTTGGCAGCCTCAGCAGCTAGCAGCTGTCTGAGTGAAGAAACGCCTCTAGTTCCAGTGGGCCAAGAGCAGGAGGCAGAGCTGGATGCCAAGGTTGAGGGGCTTTCACCCAGCCCCTAGAGCCTGGCACTTTGAACTTGGACTTAAAGCCTCCAAACTGTAAGAGAATAAACTCCTGTTTGT
>NW_006921737.1:635786-666874 GCF_000298275.1 Orycteropus afer afer | reverse complement strand
CTTGCCAACATTGGGCTTTTCAGCCTCAGCAGCCAGTAGCTGTCTGAGTGAAGAAAAGCCTCCAGCTTCAGTGGGCTGGGAGCTAGAGGCAGAGCTGAAGCCCAAGGCTGAGGGGCTTTCACCCATCCCCTAGAGCCTGGCACTTTGAACTTGGACTTAAAGCCTCCAAACTGTAAGAGAATAAACTCCTGTTTGTTAAAGCCGTCCCATTTGTGGTATATTCTTGTCAGAAAAGCACTAGGTAACCAGAACAGCAGGCCAAAGCAAAAATCTGCTGCGTTCTTCCTTAGATAGTTGTGAAACAAGTCTTAGAATGCATTAGACATTAAACAGTGCCATCAGCTTGACCAGTTAAAAAAATGAAAAGCATTCATGAGCTATGTTGTCTTTTTCTTTATATTACAGTTAAAACAGTTCTATGAGCCAAAACTGGATCTGCTGCCTCCTTTGAAATTAGAAGCTTGTATTGTGACCCGAGGTGATCAAATCTTTCTACAAGAGCCACTGGTGAGACTCTTTCTTTCTATAACCATGATTTTTACTGTTAAGGTTAGAGTTCATCTTCAGGAAGAGATGCTTTTTCCCTGTGTAGCTGTCTTCCTATCTCCCTTGTGAATTTTTGCTCTTAAATCTCACTTGTCTTTCCAGGCCCATCATCACTTTGGGTCTAAGGGTAAGACATCTCTACATCGGCAGTTTAAGAAATCAAGGCATCTGCCATTTCCTCCAAAGAACATCATTTCTTCTACTTATAAATCTTTGAGTTTATGTATACTAAATAAATATGCTTTGGAATGGAGGGAACAATGTCATCTAGGAGATAAAACCGGGGAACCATCATCATCAGCCTGAAGGGAGTATACAATTCAGACTAAGCTAGTGTTAGCACTTTGTTGAACCTTCAGAGGAGATAGCACAACATGGTTTTCTGTTCTTGTTATCTAGCCTGAAAGACATGACGAGGAGAGGATAAAAACTGAAACTCCCCACCTCATGTCACTTAGAACTCATAGCAAGAGAAGTAGGGAGTGTGGTCTTGCTGTTATGTGTGCCTTCTATGCCATGAAGTATCCTTGGCCTGGATAGGACACTGTGCTGAATTGCAGAATTCCCTTGACATAAACTATCTTTAGAGTAGCCTCTAAGACTCAAAGCAACTAGAGAGAATTTAACTCCACAATCTGGCTTCAGAGCTGTTTGGACTACATCAGTGAGAGCACATCAGATGTTGCAATCTCAAGTGTCAGTAACTTGTAAGCCTACTTCCTTTGGGAAAGGTTCAGAAAACAATGCCTCTGTTTAATTAACTTTCCCAGTTTTACTCATTCACATTGAGTTAATTTGTGATGCTAATGAATAACTAGCTTCATAGACAAGAATTTGCTGGTTATGAACAGCTTCATAGGTTATCCCTTAACACTTGAGAACATTTCATTGTTTCCTTGTACAGGCTCATCTGCTATGTTGTGTTCAGCACTGTTTGGCCTGGTATAAGAGTAAAGTGATGCCCCTACAGCAGGAAGAAGAAGAAGAGGAAGAAGAGGGATTCTACCAAGCCCTGGATGATATGCTGGAATCCATCACTAATAGAATGATTAAGAGTGAGCTGGAAGACTTCGAGCTGGTAATTGCTAGGTCCTCAGCTACACTGAATAATAGAAGTTTTTAGTAGCTTATTAATTTTATCTTGTGTCTTTTAGGATAAATCATCAGATTTTTCTGAGACTACTGATACTGGCATCAAAAATAATTTCTGTACTTTTCTTGTGATGGGAATTTGTGAGGTTTTAATAGAATATAACTTTTCCATAAGTAATTTCAGGTAAGGGGTTGCTATGATTCCATTTGTGGTTTGATGAACATTCCATTTTGTGTGTGGGGTTTGGTTTTATTTATTTATTTATTTATTTTAATTCTAGCAATATGCTGAACAGACACAGATCATGATATTATCTCTTAGGTGGATATCTAGTCTGAGATTAGACTATCTTCTTTCCACCAGAGAACACAAAAGCATATGTAAAACAGCCCTGTGAATAGTGACCCTCCAACATGCTTAGAAATTACCCAAACCCTGAACTCAAGAACTTCTAATTTGAATGGAGAAGTTTTGATTGATAATGTTCTGCACTGACTGACATAAATATAGGAGGGGGGAAAAAAGTAATAGCCCAAATAGATTGGTATGACCCAGGAAGGGCTATGTTAATGAAGATCTAGTTGTTTATAATGTTGTGTTGAAAATTTGACATCTAAAGAAGCATTATAATTATAATGTCCTTATTACTGTATGTAAAACCACAATACTCTGATGCTTGCCCTTGGTGGTCTCTTTTTCCTTTTACGCAGTAAAAACAAGTTTGAGGAGGTTCTGAGCTTGTTTATGTGTTACAAGAAACTCTCTGACATCCTTAAAGAAAAAGCTAATAAAGGCAAAACTAAACTGACCAACCGAACACATGATAGTCTTTTGTCTATGAAATTTGTGTCTGATCTTCTCACCGCTCTTTTCAGGTAAGGTTCTAAGACATTGCTTAAAGAACTTAAAGACTTTCTACCCAGATTCACTTGTATTACAGAAGGTTTGTAATTTTCTTGAAATGAAAGCTGAAATGTCCTAGATAGGCTTTTCACAGAGGTATCTCAGATTATTGAAGGGAAAATCAGAAATAATAGACTAATGAATGAAAAGATAGCGATGAATTCCAGCAAGATATTCTGAGAAAATCTATTTAAGTGACAGCATAAGGAGCCCTGGTGGCACAGTGGTTAAAAAGCACTTAGCTGCTAATCAAAGAGGTCAGCAGTTCAAACCCACCAGCCTCTCTGTGGGCGAAATATGAGGCAGTCTGCCTCTGTAAATATTTTCAGCCTTGGAAACCCTATGGGGCAGTTCTGCTCTGTCCCATAGGGTCACTGTAAGGCAGAATCGCCCAACAACAATGGGTAAGCATGAACACACACAATAACAGGTAAAAAAGGAATAAAGAAAAAGGATGGATTAAAAATACAAAGGAATAACAACAAAATAGAGAAAGAATAAGACTGACATTTAATTTTTACCAAATTTAAAGGATAGAGTCAGGGAGAAGAAAATTAGGCAGCACTCAGGGCGGTCATTATAAAAGGGCAGCCATGACAGTGACCCTAGCATGGGCTGGCTAGAAAGTCTGCTATTCAGAGTTTGCTGGTTGCTGATATTCTGAAATCTTTCAAAAGCCTAACTCCAGACCCCAATAGCAATAAGGAGAAATCTGTGTTTCTCTCTAGGGATGGTACCCAAAGCCACGAAGAAAGCCTGTCTGTTCTGAGGTCTAGCAATGAGTTCATGCGATATGCAGTAAGTGTGGCTTTGCAGAAGGTGCAGCAGCTAAAGGAAGCAGGGCATGTGAGTGGCCCTGATGGCCAGAACCCAGACAAGGTCTTTCAGAACCTCTGTGACATAACACGGTAAGCTACTCCAACCTTCAGAAGTTTGTTCCACTTACTGTGGATTCCTCAAGAGAGGAAATTGGGATTGGAGACAGTTGGAGGTATGCCCTAAGTGAAAGTATAATCACTAATATTTGGGGTTTTTTTATGGTCCTGCTTTGATGTGGATTTTTAGTCACATATAAAATATTGTTGTCTTTCCAGGAATAAACAAGGATATTACATAAATATTAAATGGTTCATCGAGTAGACATACCAGTCCTAAACCACCCTATCAACAGTACTTTCCAAAGTACTTGAAGCAAAAGCTAATAGAGCTAAAAGGAGAAATAGACAAATCCACAGTCTTAATTAGAGACAATACCCCTCTGTCAGTAATCAGTAGAACTTGTGTACTTGTGTACTGTTAGCTTGGCTGCTAACTGGAAGGTTGACAGTTCAAACCCACCAGCTTCTCCACAGGAGAACGATGTGGCAGTCTGTTTCCGTAAAGGTTTAAAACCAAAAACCAAACTCACTGCTGTCGAGTTGATCTCAACTCATAGTGACCCCTCCTTGTGTTTCCAAGGCAGTATATCTATGGAAGTAGATTGCCCAGTCTTCTTTCCGAGCCATAAAGGTTTATAGCTTGGGAAATCCTGTGGCACAGTTCTACTCTGTCCTATAGGTTCCTGTGAGTTGACAGTAATGGAGTAATCTTTATAGGAGTAGACTGCTAGGTCTTTTCTCCTCTGGAGCCACTAGCAGATTTGAATTGCTAACATTTCAGTTAGCAGTTGAGCACTCAACCATTATGCCACCAGGGCTCCTTATCAATGGAACTGTTGTTGTTGTTGTTGTTATGTGCCGTCGAGTCAGCCCCGACTCATAGCGACCCCTCCTTGGGTTTCTGAGGCAGTATCACTACGGAAGTAGGATTGCCCAACCTTCCTTCCGAGGAGTGGCTGGTGGGTTTGAACCGCCAGCCGTCTGGTTAGCAGGCAAGTGTCTTAGCCACTATGACTAGTAGATAGAAAATAAGGAAGGAGATGGAATACCTGAACAATACTGCCATCTAGCTTGATTTGATTGACATTTTTAGAACACTCTACCCAAAAACACTTCCAAAACAGATATTCCTTTCAAGTACATAGGTACATTCTCCAAGATGACCATGTTCTGGGTGGTAAAACAAACTCAACAAATTTAAAAGAATAGAAACTCGTATGTTTTCTGTCCATAACAGAATTTAATGAAAAAGCAATAATGTAGCTACCTGGGTAATCCCTAAATATTTGGAAATTAAAAAACATCCTTCTAAATAACCCATTAAGTCAAAAAGAAAGGGGAAATTAGAAAACATCTTGAATAGAATGAAAATGAAAAGAAGGGATTCCATCGACCTCTGTACTGGGTATATACTGATTGTTACCCTTACTCGGATGATTGTCTTTGTCCTGTTTAAGGCTTAATAAAAGGGTCTCTATAGAAAGAAAAAATAGATAATGAAAACAAAAAATCTGTACAGTCCAGCTAACACAGTGTTTAGGTGGAAAAATAAGTAGAAATTTATAGCATTCAGTGATTATAATGAAAAATAAGAAAGATCTCAAATCAATTATCTAAGCTGCCAAACCTTAAGGAATTAGAAAAAGAGCAAATTAAAGCAAACAGAAGGAAGTTAATAGTAAAGAAAAGGCAGAAATCAATGAAAATAGAAAAACTGTGGAGAAAATGAATGAAGCTAAAAGCTGGATCTTTAAGAAGATCAATAATTTTAATAACTCTTGGCCAGACTCATGACAAAGACATAAACTACAGTTATCTGGAAGGAAGGGAGCAGGCACATCTGATCTTACAGACATTTAAAAATTGATAATAAATATTATGAACAACTTTTAGCCAGTAAATTTTATAAATGGACATTTCTTGAATATTGCAATTTCTTAAAAAGCTCATTCAAGAAGAAATAGTTAACCTGAGTAATCCTATCTCTATTATAGAAATTGAGTTCATGGTTCAGAATTTTCCCTCAGAGGAAGCTCTAAATAATCTTCACTTGTGAATTCTAGCAAACATTTAAGGAAGAAGTAATAGCACTTCTGTGTAAACTCTTTGAGAAAGTACAAGTAACATGTCTCAACTCATTTTATGAGCCCAGAAGTATCTTAATATCAAACCTACACAAAGACATTACAAGAAAACTATAGATCATTTGCCCTCATGAATATAAAAACAAAATACTAGCAAAAATATTTTTTTTTCTTAGAATAAAAAATATCATTTTATTATTAGCTGTGTTAGAGGATGACACTCAAATCTACGCCTGGTAAAAGGGTGGTTGTATTAAGCAAGGTCCCCTACTTCCTCCCCTTTTGTAGTCACATTTCCTGAGGGGGGGAGGGAAGGAGGGAGCAGCCCCAACCTAACTTTTTTTTTTTTTTTTAAATACTAGCAATTTAACCTAAAAAATTTATGGAAAGGAAATAATTAAGTGGGATTTTTCCCAGAAATGAATGCAAGATTGGCTCACAACCTGTAAGTCAGCAATATAGTTCACCCTGTCAACAGACTAGATGAGAAAAACTATATGACCATCTCAATAGATGCAGAAAATCAGAATATAACATAAATTCATGATTTAAAAATGAAATATAAAAAAAAACTCTTTAACAAACCAGAATAGAGAGAACTTTCTCAGTCCAGTAAAGGAAATCTATATTTAAAAAAAAAAAAAAAAACCCTATGGTTAACCCCAAACTTCATGGTGAAATACTGAATCCTTGAGGACTTTGTTTTCAGTAATGGATTCTTGGATATGACACCAAAAGTACAAGCAATCAAAGGGAAAAAAAAATAGGTAAATTGGACTTTGTCAGTATTAAAAATGTTTGTGCATTAAGGGATATTCTCAAGAAAGTGAAAAAAACAATCTTCAAAGTAGGAGAAAATATTTGGAAACCATATATCAGATAACAGCTTAATATCCAGAATATACAAAGAATTTCTACAATCCAACAATAAAAAGCCAACCCACTTTAAAAAATGGTCAAAGGACTTGAATAGACATTTCTCCAAAGATAGTATACAGATGGCTAGAAAACACATGAAAAGATGTTCAGCATCATTAGCCATTAGAGAAATGCAAATCAAAACCACAGTGAGATACTACTTCACTCCCACTAGGACTACTGTGATCAGAAAATAAACAAGCATTGGCAAGGATGTGGAGAATTGGAACACTTGTCTATTGCTGGTGGCAATATAAAAGGTTGCAGCAGCTATAGAAAACAGTTCAGTGACTTCTCAAAAGGTGAAACAGTTATTATAAAAACTTGAAAGCAGGGACTGAAACAGATGTTTGTACCCCAGTGTTCAGAGCAGCATTATTTACAACAGCCAAAAGATGGAAGCAACCGTGTGTCCCATCAACAGATGAGTGGATAAACAAAAGAGTATATGCATACAATGGAGTGTTATTCACCCATAAAGAGAAATGAAGTTCTGATACATGCTATGACATGGATGAACCTTTAAAAACAAGCTGAATAAAATTAGCCAGAAAAAAAACCAAAGCCAAACCACTGCCATCGAGTCAATTCCTAACTCAAAGTGACCACGATTGGGTTTCCGAGGTGGTAAGTCTTTGTGCAAGTAGATTGCCCAGTCTTCCTTCCATGGAGTGGCTGGTGGGTTTGAACCACCAACCTTCTGGTTAACAGTCAAATGCCTCAGGCACTATGCCACCAAAACGCCTTAGCCAGATACATAAGGACAGATACTGTATGGTTCTTTTTATACAAGGGATCTAGAATAGACAAATGCATAGTTACCAGGGACTGCAGGGGGTGGAGAATGGGCAATTAAAAAAAATTGTACCTCAGTGAACCTGACTTTGAAGATAAAATCACTTTTCTCATCTTTAGGGTCTTGCTATGGAGATACACTTCAATTCCTACTTCAGTGGAAGAGTCAGGGAAAAAAGAGAAAGGAAAGAGCATCTCACTGCTGTGCTTGGAGGGTTTGCAGAAGATACTGGATGTTGTACAACAGTTCTATCAGCCCAGAATTCAGCAGTTTCTCAGGGCTCTGGGTAGGTCCTTGAATACTGATAAATTGCCTTCATCTGAGTTTCTTCTTCTGTTCCAAACCTCTTTATTCTGTTTGTTAACCTACTAGAGGACACCTGAGAACAGTCCTAATGTTGCAAAGGAGTGACATCTAGTGGATTCAGAATCAATCCTTACTGGATTACATTTAACACAAATAGTGACTGGAAAATGGAATATTGTGTTAAGACATTACAGAATTTTACAAATTCATTTAAATCTGCCTCCAAACATTTGGGTTTTCTAAAATTTTAGTCAAAAAAGCGTGAATCCATAAAAAAAAGATAATATTCTTTTCCTTTCAGATAACGATGTCACAGATAACGTGGGAGAGGAGGCAGAAGTTAGTGTCACTCAAAGAGCCGCATTCCAGATCCGGCAGTTCCAGGTGAGACACCTTGGGAAGCTGCTTTACTTGCCTGAGGCTCCTTGCAAAGTGACTGTGTACAAGGGCAGCTGGTGAGACTGGGCAGATGGTGAGCAAGTAGGACAGGAATCTTTTTTCTGGGTCATCACCCAAGCAACAGGACATAGCTCTTGGAATAGAAAATAATGCATTTAAAAAGGATTCGGCAAGAATTTGTGTTAACTACCCCAACATGCAGAACTCACTGTCTCCCAGATCATAAAGAGTTGGCATAAGGAGAGATTCAGGAGTTTGTGGCGTTTGTCTTTAAATCCACAGTTTGGTTTTGTCTGTCAGATTGCTTAAAAGACTGAACAGTGAAGCTTATCCAGTTTCTACTTTGACAAGAGTTGTCAAAATAGCAGCATCTTCTGTCACACAGAATTTCTTTATTTAGCAAAGAATTTTAAAGTTCCTCCTATGACCAGGACTGTTGTAGGTGCTAGAGATTTAGCAGGTAACTAAGAAGACAAAAATCCCCACCCTCACAGAGCTTACATTGTAGTGGGGAGAGACTGTCAAACAAATAATAAAATGTGTAGTATTTCAGTGATGAGAAAAGGAATAAAGGCAGACCTCAGAGACATTGCAGGTTCAGTTCCAGACCACTGCAATAAAGCAAATATTGCAATAAACCATGCCACATGAATTTTTTGGTTTCCCAGTGCATATACAAGTTATGTTTACACTATACTGTAGTCTGTTGATGGAGCTCTGGTGGTATAGTGGGTAAGATACTCAGCTGCTAACCAAGAGGTCAGTGATTCCAAACCACCAGTTGCTTCATTGGAGAAAGATGAGGCAGTCTACTTCCATAAAGATTTACAGCTTGGAAACCCAATAGGGGTTGTAATGAGTTGGAATCTACTCAGTGGCAGTGGGTTTGGTTTTTTGGAGGTTTGTAGTCTATTAAGTATGTAATAGTGTTATAAAAAAGTTTGAAATACTGTGAGAATTACCAAAATGCTGTTGGAAAAATGTTGCCGATAGACTAGCTTGATGCAGAGGTTGCTATGAACCTTCAATGTGTGTTTTTTTGTTGTTGTTTTTTAAAAAAAACTATCTGCAAAGCACAATAAAATGAGGCATGCCCATAGAGAAAAATCAATAGGGAAGATGTGTAGAGAATGCTGGGTTGTTGGGGGTGGTCTAAATCTGAAGTGAGTAGGAGAGTTCCAGGGCATTGTGAGCTACCAAAAATCAGGATGCACAGTTCATTCCTAATGTGCATTTGTCGAAGAGAAGGAAGGGGTTGGAGGAGTAAGAGTCCTTAGTTCTTTTAAGAGATTCTCAAAGAGGTTTCTGGTCTAAAGTAAGTTGAGAAACTACTGTTCAATCCAGATTTGTTTCCAGATTTTATCTTAGAATTTTGGCAGTTTTGAATTCTTTCTGTCTCTGCCTCAGGAATCTCTTCCTGGTAGGAATATACCTGCTAATGTTCATGTATATACTTTATTTTCTCAGAGGTCCTTACTGAATTTACTTAGCAGCCAAGAGGAAGACTTCAATAGCAGAGAAGCCCTCCTTCTAGTCAGTGTTCTTTCCAATTTGTCCAAGCTGCTGGAGCCCTCCTCCCCTCAGGTACTGGTATCACTCATTAACTCCTAATTAACATCCCTCAGAAGGCAAGGATTATTGCATCTTTAAAGTATATAAATCTAAATGTCTTCTTAAAGTGTAGCTTATTTAAAATAACATATTTAATTATCCTTCTGAGTTAACATAAGACCTGTAAGATGTATTCTTTTCTACTCAGTGTTTCTACCATGTTATACTTACATGCCGCCATTACAAGGCAAAAACATACTGCTGCTTTTTGGCCACTGTTAAGAGTAAACAGAAAACACTACAGAGAAAAAATCTTAAGTTTATCTTCGCTACCTTCAACCTTGTTTATCTGTGTTCTTCCTCACTTTCGGTGTTTCTCCCTTCTTTTCTAAGGGAAAAGTATAGACTGTTAATGATGAAGGTGGCAGCTGGCGCATTCAGCAGTTGGCTCTGTCAGCAAGGTTACTTGATGCTGAGATCAGGGAGTTGGAGGGAGGAGGGGAGTCAACAAAGAATGATGAACTTGCAAAGTGTGACTAATGTTCCAGAGCAGAAACAACTCTGCCAAGATAGGTGATATGTGTATATGTGTAGGTGTGCACATATATGTGTAGAGTTGGGCACCCATGTCAGTGTTCACACACGTGAAAGAAGAGAAGGGCCACATCTGGATCTGTTCCATTCAGGAGTCATTTTCCTATAGAATGATCAACAACATCTCTGGGAACCCTGGGCTGTGTGCTCCTACAACATCTGCTTCCTGATCTGTGGAGAAGATAAGGCTACTTGTGTCTGCCCTTGTTTGGGAAGAGCTAGTCTTCTGGAGACTATGCCTAGAGAATATCAGCCACTCGGAGGGAGGTCTCTGTAGGAGGTCCTGGAGACAGAGGGAGAACAATGTGGAACAAAACTCAAAATCATTTAAAAAAAAAAAAAAGCGGGGGCGGGGGGGGACACACCAGGTTTGTTGGTCTGATAGAGCCTGATGGAACCCCTGAGACTGTGGATGGCTCCTAGCTGCCCTTCAGGTCTGGAATTGAATGCACTTCTGTGGCTTCCAGCCAAACAAAAGACACATATGAGCTGAACATTTACATTAGGTAGATACACTCCTTGGAGAGATGAATTGTGGGAGAATAGAAGGGCTGTGTATGCACAGGGAGACAGCTCAGGGTGCAGGAGTGCATGGAGGGAAGGACACAGGGAAGAGGTAACTATGGAGTGGAAGTGAGAGAGGAGCTGTTGCATTGTGGGAAATTACAATCAATGTCATGAGACAAATTGGATGTGAACTGCTGTAGGGAAAATGAATTTGCTGTGTAAACTTTCACCCAAATCACAATAAAATTTTTAAAAATAAAAGAATACAGTGTAGAGAATGTTACAGTGTGGAAGTATTGGAAGGCAGACTTGATTTTCCTATTGTCTTAGTTTCAGATTGCCCAAAGAAAATCCCTTTGTTTCTCACTTTATCCCAGCTTCAAACAACCTATCTTCGCTCTGCTTTCAGCTTCATCTTTCATACTACTACTTTTGCTGCAGAAGCAAAAGATTGGGAAAGAAACCGAGGAATAGCACAAGAGAATTGGGGTAGGGAGACGTTTGGGGGAAAAAAATAAAATTCGGAAAGGCCAAAACTAGGAAAATTATTAATTTACTTTTAAGCCTCCCTCCCCCCAATAAGTTCAGATAATCTCTTAAAAATTTTTTTAATTTAATTTTGAATGAGCAATAAAGTTACATGATTAGAAATTATAAAAAGATTTATGGTAAATGGTCTTCCTCCTATCCATGTCCTCTACCTCCTCAGTTCCCCCTTCCCAAATAAGTAAATACTTTTTTTAGTTTCTTATGTGTCCTTCAACAGTTTCTTCATTCCTGTACAAGCAAATTTGAATATAGATTCTTATTCCAAACCCTTACTCCTCTTCACATAAAGGCTTATTATTCTGCAGCTTGCCTATCTTATTTAACACTGTATCCTGGAGATCTTTTATATCACTACATAGACAGTTTTCAGTTAGCCTCTTATTTACTTTTTTCCTAATCTCATTAGTCATTTTGCACTTAAGTATTTAACTGCATTTCCATAGCTTTATATAGCCTAAAATCCATTCCACAGAACTGCTGAAGCAGGAAGTTGACTTTACCTGAAAATTCTATCTAGTTTTTGTCTCTTTCATTTCTTTCTTTTTCTCTCCTTTGGCCTCTTGATTCCTAAAAGTCAATTCTGCTGTTTTTCTGGCCAGGCTCTTACTCTCCCACATCTCTGTTAGTTAGCCTGATATCTTCATGTGTGGAGAGCATGGGGGCAGGGAAGGAGAACATAGAGCTTCAGCCATTGGCCATGATGGTGGGCCAACAGGCTTAAGTGATAAGGACCGAGACCTCAGGACCTTTGGCTCTTAATGGATAGAGGTTGAGAATTAAATTATATGTTATGAAAAAGGTATTAGTAATTCTCCTAATTTTGGACTTATTTTGATGTTGTTCATAGTCAGTTACCACTTTAGATCAGGAACATATTTTGGCAGGTGATTTTCTTAGACTTGGCAAGATCTAAGGCTGTTATATTCTGCCATTACCTAGAGCTATCTTTGGCATGTTTTGTTAATATCTGAATGATCTTCAATTCAGTTTTTGCAGATGTTATCCTGGACATCTAAGATGTGCAAGGAAAACAGCCTAGGTAAGGTTCCTACCATGTTTCCTTTTATACTCTTTAAAAAATCATCACCACCTAAAGTGGGAGAACAATGTGGAACACAACTCAAATCATAAAAAACACCAGGTTTACTGGTCTGATAGAGCCTGGTGAGACCCCCAAGACTGTGGCTCCTAGTTACCCTTCAGGCCTAGAATTGAACTCACTCCCATGGCTTCCAACCAAACAATAGACAGGTATATAAGGTGAACATTTACATCAGGTAGATAAACGCCTTAGAACAATCATAGAACAGAGGGCAGTATTTGCACAGGGATATAGCTCAGGGGGCAGGAATGCATAGGAAAGGACACAAGGAAGAGGTAACTACAAGGAGGAAGTGGGAAGAAAGCTGGTATATTGTGGGGATTGCAGTCAGTGTCATGAAATAAAACATATGTGGACTGCTATATGAAAAATGAATTTGCTCTGTAAACTTTCACCCAAATCACAATAAAAATTAAAAAAAAAAAAAAAAAATCACCAAATAGCATTTAGAAAAGATAGGCCCCATTACACATTTACCAGAATGACCAAAATGAAAAAGATACACAATACCAATGTAATTGTTGGCAAGAATGTAAAACTTTTGGAACTTTCATTCACTGTTGGTGGAGGTATAAGTTGGTCTAACCACTCTGGAAAACTGTTTGGCAAAATCTCACTGTGACCTAGCAGTTGTACTCTCAACAGAAATATATAGAAGAATTCTCATAGCAGCACTATTTTAATAGCCCCCCAAAAAAAAAAACAAAACTGGGTGGGGAACCCCAAATGTTCGTCAGCAGTAGAATGGATAAATAAGTTGTGATATTATTCACATGATAGAATACTATACAGTAATGGGAATGAACAGCCTATACCTACACATGACAACATGGAGGAACCTCATAAAAATAATGTTGAACAAAATGAGCGAGACAGAGTCCTCACTATATGATTTCCTTTAATAGTTCACAATCAGACAGAACTTGTCTGTGATGTTAGACATCAGGATAGCAGTTTGCCTTGGTGGGGCAAGTGAGGCAGAAGGGAGCTTTCTAGGGTGCTGAGAATGTTTTATTTGTTGATCTGGATGATAATGACTGGCCAATAATGAGAAACGTCTGCTTTGGTTTGTCACATGGATAAAAGTGCACCATTGTGGGAGCTTGTGCTTGGCTGGAGTTTGTACAACACTGGGATATTGTGCCTGGGACATGACAAGCCATGTATTCTGGTTAGCACCCCTCTACCTCCCCACCAAAGAACCTAACTGGGTTATAACTTGTAACTTTCTTTCCTTCCTACTCCTAGAGGATGCCTCATTTTGTAAGGGCTTAATGAACTTGCTCTTCAGCCTCCATGTTTTATATAAGAGTCCTGTCTCCCTGCTGCGTGACTTGTCCCAGGATATCCATGGGCAGCTTGGAGACATAGACCAGGTACTGCAATAAGCCTTCAGTACAACGTACTGTGCAGGGATGGAGCTGAGGGGGGACAGCCTTACTGCCATTACATCTCACCTCTCCTTTCCTCCCCAGGATGTGGAGGTGGAGAAAACAAACCACTTTGCCATGGTGAATTTGAGAACAGCTGCTCCCACTGTCTGTGTAAGTGTTGATCCTGAGCCAGGGACTAGCCGTGTCGTTCCTTCCATTCTTCTCCATGTGAAGAGTAAATTGTAGTGGCCGTGGTGACTGTTACCCCATCAGCTGTATGCAGTGAGGCAACCCAGGCATTGTTTTCTTTCACAGTTACTTGTTCTGAGTCAGGCTGAGAAGGTCCTAGAAGAAGTAGACTGGCTAATCACCAGGCTTAAGGGACAAATGAGCCAAGAAATCGTATCAGGTAAGATGAGTTCAAGGCAGGGGCCAGGGAATATGATGAGAGCAAAGTCACCCTAAATCCATGTTGGACTGCTGCATAAAAGTGGGCCCCTGAGCTGGATTTTTAATATAATGGAAGAAATGGAGGGTAAGATTCCTGCAGCAATCTCTCTACATGATGAATTAACGTATTCATTTTCCTTACAGACTTCCTACTTAATGGTATTTAGTTGATTTTAGATTTCTCTCACTCTTAACTGGAAAATAACACCGATTGGGTTTGAATGTGTCAATTTTGTTTCCCTTCAGAAGAGGACTCTTCTCAGACAACCCCACCAAATCATCCCATTGAGAAAGCCATCATCATTCAACTGGGAACTCTGCTTACATTTTTCCATGAGCTGGTACAGACAGCCCTGCCATCAGGCAGCTGTGTAGACACCTTGCTAAAGGACCTATGCAAAATGTACACCATTCTTACAGCACTTGTCAAGTATGTGAGTATCTGAAAGATGGTCAGGTTCACTACCACCATTCCATTCCAGCCAGCCAGGAGACAAGACCAGGACAGCAGCCCCCTGAGCTGCAGTGCCCCTGAACAGAGCTCATGACTCCATCTTTGCAAGTCATGGTTTGATTCTGGCTTGGTCAGTGAGTGTCAGGGTCCTCTGAAGGCCAGGGAATAACAGTTGATAGCATACTTCTAAATCTGCTTTTGGAAACCCTTATTTCCTTGGAATAGGAGCATCTGATTAAGAGTTTATACAACTTTCAAACTCTTAAGTCTTAATCTGCTCTATAGCTATAGAATAACATCTGTTTCCTGTAACACAAAATTAGACCAGTTCCAACCAGTCTGAGCGCTAAAGAGATGTTTTTTCTTTCTTTCATTCCTTTAACAAAACCAGTTGCCATCAAGTCATTTCTGACTCATGGCAACCCCATGTGTGTGAGCAGAACTATGCTCCAAAGGGTTTTCAGTGACCGATTTTTCAGAAGTAGATCACCAAGTCTTTCTTCCAAGGTACCTCTGGGTACACTAGAACCTCCAACTTTTCCATGTGCACAGTAACTGCTTGCATCACCCAAGGACTCCATTTCTTTAACAAATAGATGTTAAATGCCAGGTCAGACACTAAGGTGGAGAGGAAGATTATTTAAAAAACAAATACAAGGCATACTTTTTGCCTTATTGAGCTTAAGTTAATGCTTCTTAGTATCTTAACAACAAACACTTTTTCTTGCACTTTGTAATATTTTGATCCTCAGCATTCAGAGAGTGATGGGAACCAGGTAGCTTAGTTCTGACTGCAATGAACTATGTTAAAATAATTACAAAGGGATAGACAACCCAGAAAAGACACCCCACAGTTTACCTAAGTAAAGTTCGGCCATCCCTTACAATGTGCTGCATGATATGGCTACTGAGCTTCTGTAATATAAATACAGAGCACCACTCCTCTTCATTGACATTTTTAAAAGGACCAACGGCAAAGTCACTGGTTTTCTCAATGCAGGGACTATCACCTTGAAGGAATTTTAAAGCAATGAGCTGAGAAAGTCAGCAACAAACCCTTCCTTGCTGGAGAGCTCAAGAGTATTGGAGGAGGGAGAAAAGACAGCCTTGTGTCTTGGGTTCTCCATGAACATAGTAGCTTTTTTTCTTTTCCCTCTGCATTCAGTGATGAGTCACCCTCCATAAACTCACTGAAATAGTTGACTGTAGTTTCATAAGATATTTATGTAGGGTGATATGCTAAATCTAAGAATCTTTTGTCTGTTAGTATCTCCAGGTGTGTTGGAGCTCCCACAGAATTCCAAAAAATATGGAAAAGCTGGTGAGTTGAGAGTGCCTTTCCTAGGAATGGGGAGAGGGTTTTATTCCTGCAGTTACATTGGCTTCCTTCTTCTTGGCTGCAGGTGAAGCTGTCTGGTTCCCATCTGACTCCCCTGTGTTATTCTTTCATTTCTTACGTTCAGGTAAGTGATCCAGCATCAGTACCAAAACAGATCAAGTAAGAAAGGACTTCCTATGTTCCAGGGGCCTGCTTAATCATCTGAGCTGAGTGTATATCACATTTCTACTTACCATAAGCCAGAGGTGCCCATCTGAGACCAAGCCAAGGCCTGAAGGCTTTGCAGCAGGAAAATCTTTGTCCACACCATTTAATGGTAATAAATTGGTAAAAAGCATTTAATATGGAGAGAAAAAGCACTTGATGTGCTTCCATTTAGCGTAGGAAAAGAACAGCATGCTTGGGCTAAAAGACTTGGTTTACTTCTGGGTGTTTCCAAATGCATGCCAGTGTGAATAGAAGCAAGCACATGAAGAAAGACAGACATCAGACGGCAGCAAGTTAGAGGGAGTATGGGCTTTTTCTGTCATTTGCCCAGAGCCCTTTTCTTCTCCCTCTATATTAATATAGTAATAGTCTCCTTCAAGGTTTGGAGAAATTTTAAATGCCTTTTGCTCACAAATACCATCAGATTCTTGAAATACTTAGTCCTCTTTACTATTTATTTAAACCAAGGTTTCTCATCCTTAGCACTGTTGGCATGTTGGGCCACATAATTCTGTTCTAAATGGTTGCCCTGTGCATTTAGGATACTTAGTATCATCCCTAACCTCTACTTACCAGATGCCAATAGGAACCCCCTAGTTGTGACAAACAAAAATGTCTCCAGACATTGCCAAATGTCCCTGAGAGACAAAACCACCCACAATTGAGAACCATTGGCTTAAACACATGAAGTATGAGAAACCTATTGCTCTGGTTACCTAGTACCACTCTAACAAGAATACACCACAAATGGGATGGCCTTAACAAACAGGAGTTTATTCTCTTACAGTTTGTAGACTTTAAGTCCAAGTTCAAACTGCCAGGCTCTAGGGGCTGGGTGAAAGCCCCTCAACCTTGGGGTCCAGCTCTGCCTCCTGCTTCCAGCCCACTGGAGCTAGAAGCGTTTCTTCATTCAGACAGCCACTGGCTGCTGAGGCTGAGAAGCCCCAAGGTTGACGAGTAAAAAGGCATAGTCCTGATGTTACCAAACCACACGGCAGGCCATTAATTTAAGTCCATTGTAAGTCCCAAGGTCAGCAGAGCATGGCAGGCTGCTGAACAACGACCCGGCTACATGCAGGGTCCAAGTGTGCCATAAGCTAGAGGCTATCCCCAAGGCTTCTCCTTACATACATGAAGCAGACCACAGCCGAAAGGCAGCTACTCAGCTGCTTGTGGTAGATCCCATCATGGAGTTGATTGCCATTGTCATCATGGGGAATAACTGCCATCAGCTGCCCAGCCACTCAACCAGGCCCAGCCAAGTTGACATACAAATTTAGCTACCGCACCTACTATATCCTAAGGCCACTCATTTACGTACTGAAATAAAAGTTTTGCAGAGCTGTTATCTGATCTTTAAAGACTCACAGAACGGGTCCACTAAGTGTCAATCCTGGCCAAGATTCTAGAACCAATTATTAAAGCAGTGGGTTGAGACCACTTCGATAGTAATGCTGCACTTGTTTTCTGCCTCCATACCACCTACAGGTGCAACATCTTCCTGTTGAAACTTGCCTCATTATGTGCATTAGGTTCTTCTTTCCCTCCCCTTGACGATCAGTGATCAGGTGGCCTGTCATCTGATGTTAGCTGGAAGTTCTCCCTTGCCTTGGTACCAGTTTCATGATCTGGATTAGGAATGCATCATCCATTTTCTGTGTCTGGCCAGGCAAGCTATCACTTGTGGTCCTCTCCTTTTATCTCACCCAAATGCTTGCAGGCATGCTTTCTCACCCCTCATCCTCATACATTTCCACGTGGGTGACTTTCCATGTGTTATTCTGCCATACAGATCTGTTGTCTGTATATAGAATATATCCTTCTGTTCCTAAATTTGGGTTTTGAGTTCTGTTATCTCCAAGTCTTAATGCCTGTAATTCCACTGTGACAGGCTGGGTTCTCTAGAGAAACAAAACCAGTAAAGCTTATAGAGAGAGAGAAAGAGAAATTTATCTTAGGAACATGGTTCAAACACTTATAGAAGCTGGCAAGTCCAAAGTTCTTGGAACAGATGTCAAGCTGGAGGCTTTTCCTGACTCATACAGCTATAGGGACTGACGATCTCAAGGTTGGCAGGCAGTATACTGGCTGTTGACTCCCAACAAATGACGAATCCAAGATCTCCAGGCTGAATGGTGGATTGTTTGCTCACGGTCAGTTATAGGCAGCACAACAGGATCCCAATCCACAGAAGAGTGTCTCTTTTCCCAGGATATCCATAAGTATATTGGAAGCAGACCACACCCCCAGAGAAATTCCCTTCCAACGGATTGGCTGCTCAGAACATATACATCCAATCCCATCATGGGAATAACCCACATCATAATGTATCACAATGTAATTCTGTATATAAACTGCATAGAATTGTGGTCCAACCAAGTTGACACACAGCTCCAACTATCACAGTCCACCCCTTGTCAGCTTGGCAGTTGTACACATCTTCTTTGTTGCTGTTGTTAGGTGCCGTCAAGTCAGATCCTACTCGTAGCGACTCCTCCTTGGGTTTCCAAGGCAGTATCACTACAGAAGTAGATTGCCCAACACATCTTCTTAACCATATATAATCTCTAAATTAGGACAATTTTAAATTCATATTTACACCTAACATGATATGCTAACATGCGTACAACTGAAACGCATTAACCTTATTTACATTTCACAGTTCATAACAGAAGGAAACAAAAATATTTGGTGCACATATACAATGAATAAATATAAGAATCACAGTCCTCCTTTCTGCAATTGGTCATGTGGTCGTAGCTGATATTCAGAACTACTTTGTTCCACCACCCATTCTGTATTTCCCTTGCCCTCAGCAAGCACCTCAGCAGGTCGTTGTTCTTTGTCTGGTGGGGTGATCCATACCTTCATTGCTGAAGGGTCTGGGCCATTAGTAGTCATATCAGAATTGGGTTGCTATGATTTTCCATTGATTTTAATCACAGGGCATGGTAGTACTAAGAGACATCCTAAAGAATCTCCTATATTCCAGATGTATTCCTCTTTACCTCCATTATGTAAAGTCAATCCAATTTCCCCTTGGTAATCAGGATCTATCACACCAAATAGTACAGTAACACCCTTCTTTGTCTGTTGATCCAGAGGTTTGAGGAAGCCAAAATAGCTAGATGGCATTCTTTTTTTTTTTTTTTTAAATTGTGGTTTGGGTGAAAATTTACAGAGCAAATTCACTTTCCATACAGCAGGTCACATACACTTTGTCTCATGACATTGACCACAATTCACCACAGTGCCAACAGCTCCCCTCCCACTTACTCCCAACAGTCACCTCTTCCCTGTGTCCATCTCTCCATGCACCCCTGCCCCCTGAGCTGTCTACCTGTGCATAAACAGCCCTTCTTTCTCCCATGCTTGTTCTCTCCAAGGAGTGTATTTACCTCAGGTAAATGTTCAACTCCCATGTCTGTCTTTTGCTTGGCTGGAAGCCACAGGTGTGGGTTCAGTTATAGACCTGAAGGGCAGCTAGGGGCCATAGTCTCAGTGGTTCCACCAGGCTCTATCAGACCAGCAAACCTTGGTCCCCCTCTTTTTTTTTTTTCCAAATGCTTTTGAGTTTTGTTCCACATTGTTCTCTCTTTCTATCCAGGGTCTCCTACATAGATCCCCCTTCGAGTGGTTGACATTGGTAGCTGGGCATCATCTAGTTTTCTGGTCTCATAGTCGTGTAGGCTGCAGATCACATGGTGTACCAGTTGCTAGGACTAATTCTGTCCATGAATCTTTGGTTTTCTTCATTCTTCTTTGCATTGGACGAAGAGAGACCCGTCATTGCATCTAGATGGCTGCTTGCAGACTTTTAAGATCCCAGTTGCTACTCGCCAAAGTAGGAGGTGGAACAAAGTTTTGTGTAGTATGTTATGCCAGTTGAACTTGATGTCCCCTGTGACTATGGTCCTGGGCCCACAGATTCAACTACTTGGTCCCTCTGGGTAGCTGGCTGTGACCCAGAAGTGAATACAACCTTGTCCCTTGTTAGCTGAACTATACACCAGGTGGCATTCTTAACTTCCAGTTCAATGCAGTCAGTATTGTGTCTCAGGTGGGAGTGTTCCTTCCTTTGGGACTAAGATCTTCAGACCCGCAGAGCATAGGGTAGCAGGGACAGAAAGCAAAAATTTTTTGAGTGGGTCACTAGGGGTAATAGTGAGCAGTACCACTCCTGTTTCCATCCCTTGGTTCCTGGACCCGTGCATCCTGGCTATTCAAGAAACAGCACTCTATATTGAATGCTGGTTTAGAGCATATACAGCCTCCTGAAGAACATTGCCCCAACCCTTCAAGGTATGCCACCTAGCTGGTGCCATAATTGTGTTTTCAGTAGGCCATTCCATTGTTCTATCAAGCCAGCTGCTTCTGGATGATGGGGAACATGGTAAGACCAGTGAATTCCATGAGCATAGGACCACTGTTGCACTTCATTTGCTGTGAAGTGAGTCCCTTGATCCGAAGCAATGCTGTGTGGGATACCATGATGGTGGGTAAGGCATTCTGTAAGTCCACAGATGGTAGTTTTGGCAGAAGCACTGCATGCATGGAAGGCAAATCCATATCCAGAATAAGTATATATTCCAGTAGGAACAAAACACTGTCCTTTCCATGATGGAAGTGGTCCAATGTAATGAACCTGCCACCAGGTTGCTGGCTGATCACCCTGAGGAATGGTTCCATATTGTGGACTCAGTGTTGGTCTCTGCTGCTGGCAGACTGGGCACTAAGGAGTGGTGGTAGCCAAATCAGCCTTGGTAAATGGAAGTGCATGTTGCTGAGCCCATGCATAACCTCCATCCTTGCCACAATGACCACTTTGTTCATGAACCCATTGAGCAATGACAGGAGTAGCTGGGGAAAAAGGATGGCTGGTTTCCACTGAACATGTCATCCTATCCACCTCATTGTTGAAGTCTTCTTCTGCCGAGGTCACCTTTTGGTGGGCATTCACATGAGACACAAATACCTTTACTCCTTTGCCCCATTCAGAGAGATCTGTCCACATACCTCTTCCCCATACATCCTTGTCACCAGTTTTCCAATCATGCTTCTTCCAAGTCCCAGACCATCTGGCCAAGCCATTAGCTGCAGCCCATGAATCCGTATACAGTCGCACATCTGGCCATTTCTTGTTCCATGCAAAGTGAACAGCCATATGCATGGCTCAAAGTTCTGCCCGTTGAGAGCTTTTCCCTTCACCACTGCCCTTCAAGGAAGTCCCAGAAAGGGGCTGCAGTGCTGCTGCTATCCACTTTTGAGTGGTGCCTGCATATTGCTCAAAACCATCTGTAAACCAGCCATGAGTTTTCTCTTCCTCAGTCAACTGATCATATGGAACTCCCCATAAGGCCATAGGTGCAAACTGAGAGAGGGAAGGTAATGTGACTGGAGTGGAGACCATAGGCATTTGGGCCACTTCCTCATGCAACTTATGTGCCTTCAGGTCCTGCTCAAGCCCAATCTCTGATACATACCACTTCCATTTAATTATGGAGTGCTGCTGTGCACATCCAACTTTATGACTCTGTGGGTCAGACAACACTCAGTTCATCATGGGCAGCCCAGGCCTCAGAGTGACTTGGTGGCCCATGGTTAGACATTCAGGCTCTACTAAAACCCAGTAACAAGCCAAAAGCTGTTTCTCAAAAGGAGAGTAGTTATCTGCAGAGGTTGGCAGGGCTTTGCTCCAAAATCCCAAGGGTCTGTGTTGCGATTCACCAATAGGGACTTGCCAAAGACTCCAAACAGCTTCTCTGTCTGCTACAGACACTTTAAGCACCATTGGATCAGCCAGATCATATGGCCCAAGGGACAGAGCAGCCCACACAGCAGCCTGAACCTGTTACAGAGCCTCCTGTTCTGTGTCCCACTCAAACTAGCAGCTTTCCAAGTCAGTTGATAAATAGGCCAAAGAAACACACCCAAATGAGGGATATGTTGCATCCAAAATCCAAAGAGGCCCACCAGACATTTTGCCTCCTTTTTAGTTGTGGGGGGATACAGTACTTATCCTTCACTTAAGTAGGAATATCTCAACATGGCCCACACCACTGGACCCCCTAGAAATTTCCCTGAGGTGGAAGGTGCCTGAATTTTTGTTGGATTAATTTCCCACCCTCTGGCACACAGATGTCTCACCAATAAATCTAGAGTCATCAATACTTCTTCTTACTAGGTCCAATCAGCATAATATCATCAATATAAAAGACCAGTGTGATGTCTTGTGGAAGCGAAAGGTGATCAAGATCCCTGCAGACTAAATTATGTATAACATAGTGCTGGGGAGTTGACATATCCTTGAGGAAGGACTGTGAAAATATATTGTTGGCCTTGGCAGCTGAAGGCAAACTGCTTCTGATGGTCCTTTGAAATTGGTATTGAGAAAAAGGCATTGGCCAGATCAATAGCTGCATACCAAGTACCAGGAGATGTACTAATTTGCTCAAGCAATGAAACCACATCAGGAACAGCAGCTGCGATTGCACTTTTATAATCTACTGTGATTCTTCAAGATCCATCTGTTTTTTGCACAGGCCAAAGAGGCAAATTAAATGGGGATGTGATGGAAATCACCACCCCTATATCCTTCAAGTCCTTGATTGTGGCAGTAATCTTTGCAACCCCTCCAGGGATCAGTATTGCTTTTGGTTTACTATTTTTCTAGGTAGAGGCATTTCTAGTGGGTTCCACTTGGCATTTTCTACCATAATAGCCCTTACTCCACATGTCAGGGACCCAATGTGGTAATTCTGCCAATTGCTGAGTGTATCTATTTCAGTTATGCATTCTGGAACTGGGGAAATCACTACAGGATGGGTTCAGGCACCCACTGGACCCACTGTGAGATGCACCTTAGCTATGACTCCATCAGTAACTTTCATATGCGCCCCACTCTGACTGGTGGGCCACATTGATGCTTTGGGTCTCCTGGACAGTTCAGAGTCAGTGTCCAGTAATCCCTAAAAAGTCTGAGTATTTCCTTTTCCCCAATGAACAGTCCCTCTTGTAAAAGACTTAACATCCCTTTGGGGAAGGCTGGGAGAAAGATTGACATTATAAATTTTTGGCAATGTAACGGGATCCTTTCTCAAGGGGACCTGGCCTCCCCTTCATTCAAGGGGTTGTGAGTCTGTAAACTGACTCAAGTCTGGAAATTGATTGAGAGGCCATGACTCTATTCTGCTGATTCAATCTAGGCTGCTGTTCATGTGACCTAGAATTCTTCTGTCTCTATAGATCAAGTAAATATTTAGTAGGTTTGCCATGTATCTCACTGCTAGGAACACCATGACTAAGTAGCCAATGCCATAATTCCACATGAGTCAGAGTATTCTGATTACTGTTCTGACTCTGCTCTCCATTATGGTAACCATACCCACCTTGCCTTTGTTGATTAACTGCTGCCACCTGGCCCCTACTACCACAGGGTCCAATCAGCCCCATAGTAGTTAAGTGTCTTAGTTCAATTAGGGCAGTTCCCACTGTCAAATAGGGCTTACATAAAATAGCAATCACAGCAGTCTTCAAGGATGCTGGGACTCCCTTCACAAATATTTTCCAAACCATACTGGTGAAAGGTGTGTCCTCTGGATTCTCCATTTCTGGCTCTAGGGGTCTAATCTGATAAATCCATTATAAGAGGCCAATTTCCCTAAGCCTCTGGATACCTTCTACATTATACCAAGGCAGGTCTGGTACTTCAACTTAAGGTAAGCCACTGCATAATCCATGCTTCAGTAAGCCAACCAAATAAACAATTAGATCCTTTCCTAATGTCTCGAGCTGAGACATTGAATGAAGAATCCATACTTAGTGGTCCTAAATCAATAAACTTAGACTGATCCAATCTTACATTCCTTGCACCATAATCCCACACCTTCAGTAGCCATTCTCATACGTATTCTCCAGGTTTCTGTCTGTACATGTTAGCAAAATCAAGTAGGTCTATTTGGGTGTAGCATACCACCTCCTCAGTCACACTTTGTGTTTCACCTTTTGGGGCTTGCTTGAACTTTAGTTATAGGTCTAGCAGCAACAATGGGTGGTTGAGGCGGTTCCTGAAAACATTCAGGAATGTCTTCCATGGCCTCTGCCTCAGGCAATGACCCAACAGGAACATTTGGGTTAATCCCATCAAACTGAGGCAGAAGGGATGACGATTTTATAGTAATCCCTTCAGATGGCAGATATTCAACAGAATTTACAGACTGCATATCCTGAACTTCTTGACTATCTGCCCATATGTCCCCATTCCAGGTTTCAGGATCCCATCTTTTCCAATCAATGCCCTCACTTTAACTTCAGACACCATTCTGGGTTGGTAATTTAATTGGCATTGTAATCCAGCCACCCTTACAATAAGACTCTGGGTTTGGTTTTCAGCAATATCAGCTCTGTTACTAGAAGAAATAAGGCTTTCTTTCAGAGAACAACTGGAAACATTGAGGTCTTTTATGCGGCTTTTGAGCTGTGATTCAGCAGCCCTAAACTCATCTCGCTCTTTCACCACTTTGTCTAGCATAAGTAGGACCAACCAACCAGCTTCCTTATACTCCTCATGCTGACAGAATTGCAGAAAAGTATCAAATATGTGATCACCCAGAGCCTCACTTAAAGTACTTGATCTATTGGTGTACTATTTTGCATATTAATGTTGCCACCTCACGCCACGGATTAGCAGGGCCCTCTTTACTAACAGAGGCAGGGTCACCAGTGCCTTTATGATTAACAGAATTGGAGAATCAAAACAGAATTGGTGAGAACTGATTTAGGAATCCCATGCTTATGATTTTCTCTCTCTAGAACCACTCCCAGTACCAAATATGTTAGGCTGGGTTCTCTAGAGAAGCAAAACCAGTAAAGCTTATATATACATACAGAGAAAGAGAAATTTATCTTGGGAAAATGGTTCACACACTTATAGAAGCTGGCAAGTCCAAAGTTCTTGGATCAAACATCAAGCTGGAGGCTTTTCCAGACTCATGCAGCTGCAGGGGCTAAGGAGCTCAAGGTTGGCAGGCAGTACCAGCTGTTGACTCCAACGAATGACAAATCCAAGATTTCCAGCCCGAATGGTAGATTGTTCACTCATGGCCAGTTGTAGGCAGCACAACAGGATCCCGATCCACAGAGGAGTGTCTCTTTTCCCAGGATGTCCATAAATACGTTGGAAGCAGGTCACACCCCTAGAGAAACTCCCTTTCAAAGGATTGGCTGCTCAAAACATATACATCCGATCCCATCATGGGAATAACCCACATCACAACTGCTTAAACCACACAGAATTGTGGTCCACCCAAGTTGACACAGCTCCAACTATCACCGTCACATTTCATAAAGTATCCTTGATAAGCTGAGATACCAAAAACTCACTGCCATCGAGTTGAATCCAACTATAGCAAACCCCATTCAGTTTCCAAGGCTGTAAATCTTCACAGAAGCAGACTGGCCAATCTTCTGTGGAGCACCTGTGGGGTTTGAATAGCCAGCCTTCTGCTTAGCAGCCAAATGCCTTAACCACTACTCTACCACAGTTCCTTATTAACTGAGACAGTCCTCAAAAAAAAAAAAAAGATTCTGTGAGAAATACTGTATTTTCATTATGCCCATTAGTGTATTAAATATGCTTAGAAGTCCAACCATAATTAATATGTTCAACAGTCATTTTCAAACCTATTCAAGACCTTTTTTTATTGACAGTTGTTATTTGGCAGAATAGTATTCCATAGAATACAGGTGGGGAAACACTGCTGTAAGACCATGTTTACTACTGTTTTTATCATCTGCAAGCTACTTTGTCTATTCATTTTATTAGGAGCAGCTTACATTTAAGAAAACCGTACCTTGTACCTAAGGAGCTCTGGTAGCACAGTGCCTAAGACATTTGACTGCTAACCAGAAGGCTGGCGGTTCACACCCACCAGCCACTCCACAGAAGGAAGACAGGGCAATCTATTTCTGTAAAGATTTACCACCTTGGAAACCCATTGGGGGCCACTGTGCATCAGAATTGACTCTGGCAGTGGGTTTGGTTTTTGGTACCTGTGCCTGGTACTGTGCTAAGCACTTTTCATGTATCCCTCCTTAATCCACAACTTTGTGATAGTAGTTATTGTTACTGTTATTTGCCATCGAGTCGGCCCCGACTCATAGCGACCCCTCCTTGGGTTTCGGAGGCAGTATCACTACGGAAGTAGGATTGCCCAATCTTCCTTCCGAGGAGTGGCTGGTGGGTTTGAACCGCCAGCCTTCTGGTTAGCAGTCAAGTGCCTTAGGCACTGTGCTACCAGAGCTCCTGTGATAGTAGTTATGCCCATGTAAATGATGAGAATAAGATTAGAGAGGTGAATTGAAATGTCCAAGAACAGACAACTATAGGAGGAAGAGGTGAGATTTAAATCTCGATAGTTAGTGTTTTTTAGAAGGTCTATTGGTATAGCAGCTAAGTGCTAGACTGTTAACCCAAAGGTTGGTAGTTCAAACTCACCCAGCAACTCCATGGGAGAAAGACCTGGCAATCTGCTCCCATAAAGATTACAGCCAAGAAAACCCTATGAGGCAGTTTTGTTCTGTCACATGAGGCCGCTATGAGTTGGGATTGACTTGACAGCATATAACAGTGATAAATGTTTTAGGCTTTGTGGGCCATGGTCTCACTCGATTCTGGCATTGTAATGCAAAAGCAGTCACAGACAATATACTTGTGTCAGTATTCTACTGAAATTTTACTTCCAAAAACAGATAGTGGGCCAGATTTGGCCTGTGGGCTGTAGTTTGCTGACCTTTGCTTTAGAATACACTTGATTCTGACATGTAAAATGTTAGAGGGTTTTGGGTTTGTTTCTGATGCCGTTCCACAAGCATTTTCTTCCATGAATTACCAGGTACTTATAGCCTATTTCCTTTTTCCACATTATGCCTACTCTTCACAGAAAAACCCATTTTGTGTATTCCCTAGTCATTTTCCCCCCTCTTCATCCATGTTTCCCTTAATAACCTACTGACAAGTCCACTGACCCACAGGTTTTTCTCTTTGTGAGATGTACTTATTGAGCAACCTTGGGTGAGAGCCCAGGGTTCTATTAGCTACAATTCTTACCTAGAAATCAGGATTGCATTTCCCACGGCCTTCAGAGAGCAACTTATTCTCTTATAACCCTTTCAGTTTTTCCACAACCTTGTATCTCAGTAAGAGGAATCAATGAAAACATTAGCATTGCTCCAAAACCATTAGCATTCAGCCCAAAACTGCATACCTTTAAAAGATACTTCTCTTCTGGCTGAAACCATAGTTTTAGTCTTACCCGTATCAGCAGGAATGGGTAATAGGTTGACTTAAGGATACATTGATTTAGGGATGCGTCCTGTGATTCACTCCCCACTTGTCCACATGAGCTCTATTTATAGCTGCTTCCCTGCCACTCCCATAACAGATTGTCACCCTCTACCATCCTTTTCCCACCTTCTGGGGCCAAAAATAAATTTATTTATACCAGCCCCTCTGGCATCCCTACTGTTCCTTATTTTTCAGAACCTGCCACATGGAAGCAGCCTCCTGCCTCTTGTGTGGCTCGAGTGGTATAAACCAAAAACCCATTACCATTGAGTCAATTTCCAACTCAGCAACGCTTCGAGACAAAGTAGAACTGCCCTGTAGAGTTTCCAAGGCTGTAAGTCTTTATGGAAAGAGACTGCCTCATATTTCTCCTGTGGAGTGACTGGTGGGTTCAAACCACTGACCTTATTAGCAGCCCAATGCTTTAAGCATGGCACCACCCAAGCTCCTTCTGGTGGTATAGTTTCTCTCCATTGTCTGATCTCCATGTTTTATTCCCTTACCTGTCCTTGGAGCATATATGTTCTGTTCCTAGAAGGTATATACTTCTTACTTTGGGTAAAAGCTTCCAAATTCTCATGTACCTCAAGCTGGGGAAGTTCTCGGCCTCTCCTGACTCAGGTCTATCTTTTCCTTCTTAGTTCCCTTTATTAGTTCTCTCTCCATCCTTTATTCTCTGATAATCGACAATATTGGGAAATGTTCCTATGCCCCTTTTAAAAGCTTCTTGAACTTTAGCTTTAATGAGCTAACCAAACTGCTTCTTAGATACACCTGGTGATTTCTCTGTGGGCCCTGGAACAGCCTCCTAAGTTTCCCCTTCCATAGGGAGCCCTTTCAGCCAACTTGCAGTTTGGAAATGTTTTTTCCTGCTACCACCTTGATGATCCCCATTTTACCATCCTTTTGAACCTCACTAGTCCCTTGGCTGGCCAGGTACAATAACTCAGTTGGTCCTACCCTCAACCTCCATGTACTAGAGTACAAATTTTAAACCTCTCAACAACAACAACAACAAAAATACCTGAAAATTATAAAGCATTCATGAAATGTTTTCCATCTGCCAGCAACTGCTGCACTGATAACCCTGTTCATCCAAACTTGCTCCCATCAGAGTCCCATACTCTGTTGTAATTACCTTTTAGGGAATTCCACTAGCCTGTTAGCTCTGTAAGAAAATCTTTAGCAATTAATTTGTTTCTATTTTTAGAACAAGAAGAGTAAGAGCCTGAAATCTGCAGGAGAGAAGAAAAAGAAGACTGCTGCTGTTGCCACAGCCATGGTAAGCTGTTGTCAAATGATCATTAAAATACACCTGCTGGAGAACCCTGAAAACTATGCCAAGTAAAAGGAGCCAGTCCCAAAAGACTGCTTATTGTACGGTCCCACTTATGTGAAATGTCCAGAATAGGCAAATCCATA
This sequence comes from Orycteropus afer afer, assembly GCF_000298275.1. NCBI lineage: Eukaryota > Metazoa > Chordata > Mammalia > Tubulidentata > Orycteropodidae > Orycteropus > Orycteropus afer. Next base: position 638,059 of record NW_006921737.1, on the reverse strand, counting down.
AATAAAAAGTAGATTTTAGTGGTTGCCTAGAGCTGGTGGGGAAATCAGCCACAGGGACCCAGGTGAGGAGAGGGAACCCAGGCCACACCCCACCAGCAGCAAGGTGGGAAGGCAGGGAGAGGACAGAAAAGGCAAAGGGGACCAGAATAGATCAAGGAGTCAGCTGCAGGGATCCAGGTAAGGGTGGTTGGAGGGGTTTCCAACGCCTAAGGGAGACAAACTTGTCTGTTGGTTTCTCCTACTGTAGTGACATGTTGCTGTGAGTCTTGAGGCTCTGCCACTGGTGTTTCAAACACAGTGGGGTGCACATGGTGCAGTTATCAGCCCAGTTTGCAGACTGAAACAGACTAGGAAGAAGGAAGAGGCCATCTACTTCTCAAAGAATTGTCCAGGGAAAACCTTATGAATAGCACAGAAACACTGTCTAATACATTACTGCACAACTTCATGAATAGTCCAGAAACATTGTCCAATATAGAGGAGGAAAATGAGTCACTTAGTTTAGAAAGCTCTCAAAGTAGGACTGGACAAGAGCTGCATTATCAGAGTAAAATGAGCCTTACTCATATGGATAAGGTAAAGCTTTCAAGACCTCCATTTGCTGACGTGATACCACTCAAATTGAGGAGAAACAGCAACAAACATGCATTAATAATTGGAACATGGAACATACAAAGTATGAATCTAGAAAAATTCAAAGTTGTCAAAAATGAAATGGAATGCATAAAAATTGATATGCTAGGCATTAGTGAGCTGAAGTGGACTGGTTTTGGCCATTTTGAATCAGACAGCCATATGATCTACTATGCTGAGAACAACAGTTTAAAGAGGAATGGTGTGACATTCATCATCACAAAGGATGTTTCAAGAACTGTCCTAAAGTACAATGCTGTCAGTGATAGGATAATATCCATACGCCTACAAGGAAGACCCGTTAATACGACTTGTATTCAAATTTATGCACCAACCACCAAAGCCAAAGAAGAGGAAATTGAAGATTTTTATCAACTCTTGCAGTCTGAAATTGACCAAACATGCAATCAGGATGTGTTAATTATCACTGATGACTGGAATGCAAAAGTTGGAAACAAAGAATCACCGGTACTTGGAAAATTTGGCCTTGGTGACAGAAATAATGCTGGAACTCGCATGGCAGAATTTTGTAAGACCAATGACTTGTTCATTGCAAACACCTTTTTTCAGCAACACAAATGGCAGTTGTACATGTGGACTTCACCAGATGGAACACACAGGAATCAGATTGACTACATCTGTTGCAAGAGGTGATGGAGAAGCTCAGTATCTTCAGCCAAAACCAGGCCAGGAGCTGATTGTGGAACAGACCATCAACTTGCTCATATGCAAGCTCAACTTGAAGTTAAAGACAATTAAAACAAGTCCACAAAAGCCAAAATATGATCTAGAATATATCTCTCTTGAATTTAGAGACCATCTAAAGAATAGATTTGATGCATTGTACACCAGTGACCAGAAATCAGAAGAATTGTGGGATGACATTAAGAGCATCATCCATGAAGAAAGCAAGAGGTCACTAAAAAAAGAAGACAAAAATGGATGACAGAAGAGGCTCTGAAACTTGCCCTTGAGTGGAGAGTAGCTAAAGCAAATGGAAGAAATGACAAGATAAAAGAATTGAACCAAAGATTTCAAAGAGCAGCTTGAGAAGCCAATTACTATAATGAAATGTGCAAAGACCTGGAGTTAGAAAACCAAAAGGGAAGAACACGCTCGGCATTTCTCAAGCTGAAAGAATTGAGGAAAAAATTTAAGCCTCAAGTTGCAATATTGAAAGAGTCTAAGGGCAAAATATTGAATGATGCAGGGAACATCAAAAAAAGATGGAAAGAATAAACAGAGTCACTGTACCAAAAAGAACTGGTCAATCTTCATCCATTTCAGGAGGTGGCATATGATCTAGGACCAATGGTACTGAAGGAGGAAGTGGAAGCTGCAATGAAGGAATTGGCGAAGAACAAGGCTCCAGGAATTGACGGAATATCCATTGAGGTATTTCAACAAACAGATGCCGCACTGGAGGCACTCACTTGGTTATGCCAAGAGATGTGGAAGACAGCTACCTGGCCACCTGACTGGAAGAGATCCATATTTGTACCCATTCCAAAGAAAGGTGATCACAGAGAATGTGGAAATTATTGAACAATATCATTAATATCGCACTCAAGTAAGATCTTACTGAAAATAATTCAAAAATGGTTGCAGCAGTATATTGACAGAGAACTTCCAGAGCTGCA
>NW_006921737.1:633088-635374 GCF_000298275.1 Orycteropus afer afer | reverse complement strand
GCTTGCTGAAAGTGAGGATGACTTGAGGCACTTACTGATGAAGATTGAGGAACACAGTCTGCAGTATGGATTACATCTCAATATAAAGAAGACAAAAATCTTCACAACTGGACCAATAAGCAGCATCCCAGTAAATGGAGAAAAGATTGAGGTTGTCAAAGAATTCACATTGCTAGGTTCTACAATCATCACCAATGGAAGCAGCAGTCAGGACATTAGACAACGTGTAGCACTGGGCAGGTCGGCTGTGAAGGAACTCTTTCAAGTGCTGAGGAGCAAGGATGTCTCCTTGAGGACTAAGGAGGAACCTGTACCTTTAGAAAAGCTGGTGAGTACAAAAGCCTCGTGTGCATGTGAGAGCTGTACAATGAATAAGGAAGACCGCAGAAGAGTAGATGCTTTTGAGTTGTGGTGCTGGTGAAGAATGCTGAAGGTACCATGGACTGCCAAAAGAACTAACAGATCTGTCCTGGAGGAAGTGTGGCCGAGATTCTCCTTGGAAGCAAGGATGGCCAGACTTCGTCTCACCTACTTTGGTCATGTTGTCAGAGGGGACCATTCCTGGAGAAGGATGTCATGCTTGGTAAGGTGGAAGGTCGACGAAAGAGGGGAAGACCTTTGACGAGATGGATTGACACGATGGCTGTGACAATGGCTCAAGTATAACAAGGATCATGGAGTTGGCAGTGTTTCGTTCTGCTGTGCATGGGGTTGCTATGAGTCGGAAACGACTCAACGGCACCTAACAACAACAACAAGAGGTGGTGGGGATAGGGAGCCCACGTGTGCCTCCTAAAGGGTATAAGATTCCTTTCTGGGGCTGTGAAAATCTTCTGAACTGTAGTGATAGTTGCACAGCTCTACATACCATTACACACTGTAAATGAGTGAATTGTATGGTATGTGAATTATATCCCAGTAAAGCTGTTACCAAACATATACAAACATATATGGCTGCTTTTCAACTTAGATTTACGTTCAGATGGAACATCTTATTTTTCTCTGAACTAAAAACATTTTTTATTCAGGAAGCACCAGAAAATCCTGAGCTTTCTTTGTTAATTAGCTTAGGATACCAGTAAGGAAGGAATTGTTTTTAGAAAAGCTGGTGAGTACAAAAGGTGTTCTTTAAAGGATCTGTAAGAATTGGCAGGTAAATTGGCACTCTAGTTCATGGTTGGTTAGCAAAGGTGAAAATTAGTACAGCCTCTCAGGAGGGCAGTCTGTCAATAACTGCTGAATTTTAGGATACTCTTTGATGCAACAATCCCACTCTTGTTGTTTTTATGTGCTGTCGAGTTGGACCCGACTCATAGCGACCCCTCCTTGGGTTTCCAAGGCAATATCACTATGGAAGTAGATTGCCTAACCTTCCTTCCAGGGAGTGGCTGGTGTGTTTGAACCACCAGCCTTCTGGATAGCAGTTAAGTGCCACACTATGCTACCAGAGCTCCCACTCTAAGGATACAGAAATTGTGTAAAGAGCTGTATTCAAAGATGGCTTCAGCAGTTTATAAAAGTGAAACACTAGAAACTATCCGTTAGTAGCCACTCCTCAAAAGGAAGGTTGGACAATCTACTTCCATCGTGATACCGCTTTGGAAACCCAAGAAGCGGTCAATATGAGTTGGGTCCAACTCAACAGCACGTAACAACAACAACATCCATTAGCAGAGCACTGGTTTAAGTAGAGATTATATATACTATAGAATACTATTCAGGCATTAAAAAAATGACACAAACTTAAATGGTTATAATACTGTGGGGAGAAAAATGAGAACAAAGTAAGCTCTGGTAGCATAGTGCCTAAGGCATCTGACTGCTAACCAGAAGGCTAGCAGTTCAAACCCACCAGCCACTCCTTGGAAAGAAGGTTGGGCAATCTACTGCCATAGTGATACTGCCTCGGAAACCCAAGGAGGGGTCGCTATGAGTCAGGGCCGACTTGACAGCACATAACAACAACTAACACCCCCTTTTGTGGGTTTTTTTTTTTTGTTTTTTTAAAAAAAAACATAAACACACACACACACACAAGAAATGTTTGGAAGGATGTACAAGTTACATTGCAAATTAGGGAGGAAGATATATAATCCTAGTGTATAAATAATATACAGACTAGAAAAAGGAAACAGCCAGCTGCCAGAATGCACATACTGTTTTGTTTTTTTGTTTTGTTTTGTTTTGTTTTTTTATTAGGATTTGGGTGAAGATTTACAGAGTAAATTCACTTTTCATACAGCAGTTCACATATACTTTGTCTCATGTCATTGACCAAAATTTACA